>NW_007737114.1:44455-45133 GCF_000696425.1 Galeopterus variegatus
AGATAAGAGGTCACTCTTGAGTAGACTTGCATAGCCAGGAGCACAGCATCCCAGGCACAAAACAGATTATGAGGCAGATATCCCTTAAGCATGGCCATTTGGCACAAGCAGGTTGTCACGCAGGCCTGGTCACACAAGAAGGGGTGTGGGGCTACAGGCTCCCAACACTAGCCCACACTCAGTCTTTAGTAATTCACTACAAATTTTAGTTGAATTCACACCCACTTTTACAGCAGCCCTTCTTTCCTCCCATGCTCTGCCACAGATGAGCCAATGATCAAATCCTGTCACCTTACATTTTAGGCACGTTGATTGATCTGATACTTCAATGCCCAGGTGGATTCATAAAAGGTTATGATTCCGTGGATGATATGACCTTTCCTTGTTGATAGAATGGAAGTGCCACTCTTTGTTGCTGATCGACAGCCCTGAAAATCAAGATAATGATGGCTTAAAAACACAAATGTATTTTTCATAAAACATCTAAACTATCATTTTAATTTATTTTAAATAATTACTATCAAATTACAATGACCGAATGTATTTTTAAAGGAAAGAAGTTATAATAGAGGGAAATTTGCCATTTTGCTTGCTGTGGAGCTCAGCAAAATCGTATATACGCTGTGAACTTCATTTTAAATACTGTGGAATAAAGGAATAAAAATTGCTACATTTGTT
>NW_007737114.1:46252-47466 GCF_000696425.1 Galeopterus variegatus
AGACAGGCATCTTGGGATATTTTAAACTTTTGGGACATATATTTCTACTTATTAAAAAAAAATAACTTTCAATTCTAGATGCATTTTCCATAATAGCAAAAATGAAGTGAATATATTATATCTGTCATCATTTCAAAGTTGTCTGAAAGTTAAATTCATCAAGTAGACAGCTTTAGACACATAAACTTATTTTTAACTCTCAAAATTTATGAAATTCGCATTAAATTATTATACCCATAAATCTATGTTAGTAAATGTGTACTTAAAAGGAAAAATATATTTATTAAGTAGCATGAAATTCTTCTGGAATCAACTTATGAAAACTCTCAATAACTGTGTTTTTTATGTAAATGAGAGGCTCTTAGGGCACTTGTTAAGTGTCTGGACAGACCATTATTGGTGACGGAGTGGCAGAACTCCATCTGTAAAGGGTATGTTTCTAAAACATAATTTCATTTGAAAATGATTGGATGATAAGTGCTTTTAGATATACTGTTTCTTGCCGACAATGTACAATTGTTTCTTCAGACATTCCTATTGGGATAGCTTAAAGGAGCTTTGTTTGAACAGTAGTTTCTCAGGTTTAGAATCTATTTCACAGAATGGTTGTTTTATTTTTATTTTGTGCAGCTAATAAGACTAATTAAAATGAATGGAATATTCACCAATTTATTGTTCTCATATTTTAGCATAAAAATTGCTTTGATGTTAGCTCTTAATCACTGTATATTAACTTACCTCCAAAAGAAACAATTGTTATAATTAGATTACTATAATTCAGAAATCAACACATATTTATAATACACCTTTTATGTGACAGGCACCAGGCTTCCTAATGAATAGCTCAGTGTCTAAAAAACAGATAATGGCATGAGAACATTGATGCATTTATGTAGTCAAACAAGACAGAGCTTATCTAACTAGTAAGTGGTGATCTTTTTGCCTGTAAGATATAAATTTAGGAATTTAACCTCTTCCTACATCTATCCTCCATCAGTTCTGATAAATGACAAATTATAGTAGACAACAGAGCCAAAATTAAGTGCTCAGCAAAGAAATTACTTTTGTAATAAACATCAAGAAGCAATAGTTGAGAGATAAGGTATAGCTAGGGGAAGGAAAGAGGGGACATCAGAAACAGAATATGAAGGATACAGAAGAGGAATAGCATAATGATGGGTAGAAAGGTATTGAAAAGATACATGTTTGATGAA
>NW_007737114.1:48031-49112 GCF_000696425.1 Galeopterus variegatus
GACTATGTAGTGTTTGAACAATAATTGCTCACTTTATGGTCAGATGCCTCTCTGAAGAACACATTGAAATGGACAAGACATTTTTTATTTTGCACTGTCCAGCGCAGAATTTCACAAAGGGTTTGTTTAGAACATTAGACCCAAAGGATGTTTGATAGTGTAATGACTTTTGAAAATATTGCAAGTTATTTTTCCCTCTTGGGAATTCACAATGTGTATTAGCAGATTAAAGAGAAGTACTGCAGTACATAATATCATTGAACTTTGCCAACCCACTCTTTCCTAAATAAATTTGACCTTGAAAAAATAAATAATGATTAGACATTATTAGATTATATTAATCTTCCAGATAGGAAAAACTGAAACAAATAACTTCTAAAGTATTTCATGGCTTAGAATTCCAGGAGTCAAGGTGCAAATTATTACTTGTATCCAAATACAAATATATTCAGCACTAAACTACTTTCCATAGAAAAAATATATTCCAGAACATCACGTAAAATTAATATTTGCCACCATATTTTAACAGGTGTGGAAAATAATATATGATTACAACAAAAACTATCTATTTTGCACCAAAAAAGATATATTAGGTTCAATTTTCTTAAATTTGCATGAAAACAATTTTGATATAGTATTTTGTTTTATTTTAATTGGAAACTATTTTCATGTTAATTTTGAGAAGCTCTTTTCATTTTCCATAAACTTACTGGTTAGGATTTTTATTAGGTTTGTATTTAATATATAGACTGTGAGTTCTGCAAGTCAAAAAAAAAAAATAGAGAAAGAGAAGAAAGAAGAAAAAAAGGAAAGCTTAACTTATCTTCTCTTTGTTTCTTCGGATTAGGAAAGGTAGATATGAATATCTTTTTATATGCTTAAGTATTCCTTTTGGTAAAATTATAGGGGATTTATAAAATTGTTTATTCAAGATTGCCAATAATAAAACAAAAATCTAGAACTCCAGGCAACATTGTCATTAATTCACAAAATGAAGTATAGTACATGGTATTAGCACTAAAGCTCTTGTAACTACAGACTGACTAACAGATTAACTTGTCTCACCAAATTACTTTTCTTA
>NW_007737114.1:49594-50897 GCF_000696425.1 Galeopterus variegatus
AAGCTCTTGTAACTACAGACTGACTAACAGATTAACTTGTCTCACCAAATTACTTTTCTTATCCTTTTTTCTATGGAATCAAAAGATGAGATCTTCATAACATAAAATACATGTAAAATAAAAATAAGATAAGATAAAAGATAAGATCTTTATGATTAAGAATTCTTAATCATAAAAATAGTAAGATCACACCAACATTTTCTTTCTTCCACGTATAACAAATATAATTAAATGAAACTAGTAACAGTGGATATTTTATCAAATAAGTCTAGAATATATATATATATTTTATTTTTAGTACTCTGGGACTATAGGTCTCAGTTTTTATATGAGATAACCCATAATAGAAAATCAGTTTATAAAATATTTTTCTTTTATCAGAGAGAACAGAGAGCTATGTTAAAAGCACTAAATTGACCATAATGCAATAGCATTTGAGGGTACTTCAAAAAAGTTTGTGGAGCAATGGAATTAAAAGATAATATGATTATTTCCATGAACTTTTTGAAGTACCTTCAAATTAAGTTGCATGAAATGCAAAGTCACATTAACACAAAACAATGCTTTCTGTTCAGTATATACTCTCACAAGAAGCAAAAAGTAAAGAGAGTGACATATTTACACAGCTAAGCAAACATTGACAAATTACACGGAGATTGTTACTTCCTAATCCCACTCCCGAGTCTCCATCCACCCCAGCAGATGCTGAAAACTCTAACCCATCTCCATTTGAGCATTGGACTGTTAAAGGCCAAATAGCAAAAGAAAATCCTGTTATAACAAATTTGGATTATCACAAAGTATATTGATGCAGGGCTTACCTGGATTTGACAGATGCTTAATGAAGAGCAGATATAACTAAATAATTACATACATAATTCCAAATTGTAGTAATAGTAATTTTGTCTTCTATAAATTTCAAATATATAAAGGCAATAGAATTTTTAAAAAGCTTTCATATGAACGTAAACTGTGTTTTAGAGCAACGGGAAGAAGTAAAATAAAGACTTAAAAATGGTTGCTCTTTATCAATGCTACCCTCTTTGCCTGTGTGATCAGTCAGTGGTTTCAAGACTTCCAACTAGAGATCATTCCCAGCTCATAAATCAATATAGAAGTTCTATTAATTTTCAGGGTTCAAGAAAGCAATAGAGAAAATTAAATTACTTAGGGAAATAACCATGTGAATACAGCCCATGAATGGCTGTGCCATTAGAGCTCTGACCCAGTATTTGATCCTGCTTTCATCTTATTAAAGGTGGTAAAATATCTGGTAAATAGAGAGTTTCTATTTAGCTTCTGT
>NW_007737114.1:51975-53483 GCF_000696425.1 Galeopterus variegatus
TGAGACCCTGTATTACTAAACATTCCCCCTCAACCATTATAAATCTCTAATTAAAAAAAAACAAAATAAAAGTATATTTTCTTGGGAAATTCAAAGGGACAAATTAACTAAGTTAAGCTTAAACTGATTAATTAAATAAGAGATGTGATGCAGAATTAATTGAACTACATAAGGTGCAAATATGTCCTACTTATTTAAAAAATCTAGTCAAATTATTCTTTTTATCTTTTAAAATAAATTATATAAAGTTCTGATAGCATTTTAGATTGTTGTATCCACAAGGAGCTTGTGTTTATTAATTTACAGGAAAAGAAATTCATTTACAAGCTCAATATTTAATTCCTCTTATTCAAGGGAGCATTAAATATTAATACCTTTATTCTGGTAGGTAAAATTAGAGAATGGTAGCTAATTCAAAAATAGCTTTTAATATTGATTAGGAAAAATCTAAATTCTAGTGTTGTCTTTCCTAAATATATAAGATTTAGAGTGTTTTCTGATTAGCTCCGATTTTGATGTGATTAACTTCATCGTTGGTTGAATAACCTCTAAAGAATTTTCCTGGGTCATTATTTAGGCTTCTAGGAAAAACCTTTTAATCTCAGTTGNGCAGGGCTTACCTGGATTTGACAGATGCTTAATGAAGAGCAGATATAACTAAATAATTACACACATAATTCCAAAATGTAGTAATAGTAATTTTGTCTTCTATAAATTTCAAATATATAAAGGCAATAGAATTTTTAAAAAGCTTTCATATGAACATAAACTGTGTTTTAGAGCAACAGGAAGAAGTAAAATAAAGACTTAAAAATGGTTGCTCTTTATCAATGCTACCCTCTTTGCCTGTGTGATCAGTCAGTGGTTTCAAGACTTCCAACTAGAGATCATTCCCAGCTCATAAATCAATATAGAAGTTCTATTAATTTTCAGGGTCCAAGAAAGCAATAGAGAAAATTAAATTACTTAGGGAAATAACCATGTGAATACAGCCCATGAATGACTGTGCCATTAGAGCTCTGACCCAGTATTTCATCTTATTAAAGGTGGTAAAATATCTGGTAAATAGAGAGTTTCTATTTAGCTTCTGTGTCATTAATTATTTCAGTTGTTTATAATGTACCTCAACTATTGTAGAAAGTATTTTAATCTAAACTACTTCACTATTCTATGAAGATAATTTAATGTAGTAAGTTTTAAGAAATATAGATATTTACTTAGATTATTTTAAGAGAAATAACTATACCTACTTTGTTGCTGAATTATAACATGAGATAGATTCAAAGGCTTATCAATATTTAATTATTGCATTTATCAATTATCTTAATAATAGACTTCTAAAAAATTTTTATCATGAATTTACTTGCACAAATGTCATCCCTTAAGGTCTAAGGAAATGGGCTAGTTTGTTGCTTGTTTAGCAGGATTTAGGAGGATTTAGTCCGATTGAGACCCTGTATTACTAAACATTCCCCCTCAACCATTATAAATCTCTAATTAAAAAAAAA
>NW_007737114.1:54987-56553 GCF_000696425.1 Galeopterus variegatus
ATGTGTTTTTCCATATTTGAGAAGTGTTCAGCTATTATCTCTTTGAATATTTGTTGAGCTCCATTTTTTTACTCTTTTCCTCTCAGATTCCAATAATAAAGATATTGGATGTTTTATTATTGTCTAACAAGTCCCTGAAGCTTTATTTTTTTCAATCATTTTTTTCTCTGTTATTCAGATTAAGTAAGATCTATTGATCTGCCCTCAAGTTTATTGATTCTGTCCTGTGCCATCACCACTATATTATTAAGCCCATCCAGCAAGTTGTTTTTTTTTTTTTTTCTCCTGATTACTGTGTCTTTTCTGATTACTATAATTTCCACCTGGTTTTTAAAATACATTTTGCTGAGGTTTTTAGTTTTTCACTTTTTTCAAAATAATTTGTAATTGTTTGTTGAATCAACAAACAGAGCCTCACGGATGCTTTAAAAATCTTGGCAGATAATTTCAATTTCTGATTAAAGATAGTACTGGCATTAGTTGATTGTCTTTTCTCATTCAAGTTGTGTTTCTCCTGATTCTTGGTATTTTATTTTATATTATATATTTATGTAAACATATATACTTATATATAAAATATGTACTTATGCAAATATATAAATATATACTTATACAAAGTATATACATATATGAATATATAAATATACAAAGATAAAACAAGTACTTGTATAGAAATATATGAAAATAAAATAATTTCGTATTATATCCTGGACATTTTCGGTATTATGTTAGGAGATTCTTGATCTTATTTAAATCTTCTATTTTATCAGTCAATCACCCTATTTAAAATGGTATAGTGCATAATTCTTGGCCTAGTTTCATGAACTGTAGTTCCAATGACAATTCAGTTTTTGGAGGTCTCGCAATGCTATGCTGGTCTGCTTCATTTTTATGAAGCCACTGGGGTTTCTGCTCAAGTCCAGCAGGTGCTACCTGGGCAGTCAAGAGTAGTTGGGTGGGAAGTTTCAGAAAAATGGATGAAGGTCGCTTGCTCCTACTTGGTAGAGGGCTGGGAGACACCAATTCTTCTGTGTCTAGGTGCCAACATTGTATGCTTGCCAGTGCTACTGGTTGTGGGTGTAGCGAGTCTTTTCCCAGAATCCAGTTGTGAGTCAGACTCATCACTGCTCTAAGCATGGGACAGATTCCTGCTGCTACTGCTGCTGCCAACGCCGCTGCTGCTGCTGCTACAGATTTACTACTGCTGCTTTGGGTGGGGATAGGGGAATGAATCCACCAGCTGGGTCTCTGCTGGCCTGCCCCTGTGGCCAGACAGAGCAGGATTTTCTCATTTTGCTTTTGTTTTTCTTTGCTTGTTGGTGGTTCACATTTGCAGACTTTTCAAGCACTCTGTTGCCAATATTTGAGAAATAGAATGAAAACCCAGAGAACTCACCACAACTGTCACTCAACTCCTGAAATCTCCAGTTAATTTGTTGCTTTGTTTTTTTCCTTTCAGAGTCCTTTTATAATTGTTTGTTGAATTATTTCAAGAGTATTTAGCTGTATTTAGAGCGGAGAAGGACGAAATGTGAGTTTATGTCATCTGTCCCAGAACTGGAAGGA
>NW_007737114.1:57716-68491 GCF_000696425.1 Galeopterus variegatus
GTACTTAAACTTAACTCATTGCTAGTCAATAAAATCTTTGATGAAAGGTATTAGTGAATTCCTTATCTCCCCTGTCCCATCAGAGTCTAACATACTGCTTTCAATAGAAAATATACTTGAGAAATTTAATTTAATCATGATGCTCTATTGAAATCTACATATTTTTACTACTTTTTAGTTAATTTTTTAAATTGACTCATGATAATCATACATATTTATGAAGTGCTATATGATATTTGACTACATTCATAGAAATCTACATATTTTAATGTTCTTTTCATTTTATAAAATTATAGGAAAATAGCCTTCATTTAAATTTCATTTAGAAATTTATTAAAAATGTTTCATTTTATTTTCAATTAAATAGTAAAATGATCCCAAAGAATGTAGAATCAAATGGAGATTCTTTTAAAAAAATCATATATTCTTGATTTTATTTTAGCTTACTATCATTGATGAAAATGACACCTATGCTAGATATACACTAGGTTTTTTATTTTTATTTAAGCAGTATAAAGAGAGCTTTTAATGTCAATTTTTAGTTGCCTACTTTTGAGAGAAGTTTGATTATAAAATAGGATTGTTTGTCAATCGTAGGTACTTGGGCACCATGATATAGGGAAAATATATTTCTGTGTTCACTAGAATAACACTAAACCAAAATTTGTGTGTGTATATGTGAACACACACATACATACATACACATATATATATGCACATATACTTGTATATATGCATATGTATGTTATGTGTATGTGCATATGCAAATCCCATTAAAGTAAATTTTATCTAAATAATTAAGAACGAAGTCATATTCCAAAATGCTTGTTCTCTCTCTCTCTTTCTATATATATATATATATATATATAAATTTTGGAAGAAATTATGTTCCTGTTTCCTGTGCTTTTACAGTTTAAAACAGCATTTGAATAACCATTTGGCACAGGAGATCTTGCAAACTCATTCTCATGGTTAAAAAGAAAATGGTTTAGAGCTTGCCAAATCTAAATACAAAAGAAAAAAAGAAAATAATAATAGTCTAAGTCTTTACATAATTACCTGTTTTGATAAATTATAACATTTCTACCTTAATTTTCTGATGAATATTTATCAGTTGGGGAAATGTAAGTGCATACTGCAAAGGCATACTCTGTTAAGGTCCGTCTAAATTTGAATTCAAACTATCAAAAATAATTCCTTAATATGCCTTATGTTTTTTTCACTGACTTGCTTTATAGCATAGAATTATCATTTCACTTATGGGCTACAGTTAGAAGAAAGTAAAATTTTCCTAAGGTACCTCCTAGGAAAAATCTTGTTAATGTTAACTTTTCACAGGAGTTTCTAATAGAGTTGATGACCAGGAAATGCAGGCCTGCACAGGAATCAAAAATTCACATCAACGAGAATTTTGTGAAGGATTAATAAATACTTTAAACTTATTAATCATAAAATATATCATGTTTTGTTTTTATATGTTACAGAAAATATGTAGGACTGTAAATTGAATATGTGTGTGGGTTTTTGCTATAGCCAGCCATCTGTCCTAAGCAGGGCAGAACACAGCACATTTACTAAGTGACTCCTGTTAATTCCAAAACTGACTCTTTTATAGATCTCTTGCTCTCATTAGAGGCATTTACTACATAAATGTGGAAATTGGAAAAAATATGCAAAACTGGAGGACACTTGTCAAAAATTAAATTTGTTAAGAAACTGCAAGTGAATTAAAACGTTTTCTTGATGAGAAAATAATTCAAATTCTGTTTTTTTTATTCTGAACATATCTTTGTGTCCATAATAAAACATTTCCCAAAATATAGTTTGCAGCAAACCAATACCACAAACTCTGAAAAATTATTTAATGTCTGATAAATAGTTTTATCAAGTTAAGTATGTTTTTATACTACTAAAATTCTTGGAGACTTTAATATATTGATGAGACTAATGAATGTAATAGCGCATCACATTTTCCAAATGCATTCGACCAGAGTAAGTAGACTGAGTATTCTGGGAAACCAGTTGCAGAAATGCACCTCTAGAAAAAATAGCTTTTCTCAAATAAGTTTATTTTTTTCGTTGTTTTGTTTTATTTTATGATTCACTTTGGAGAGCATAAGAAATCCTCTAAACACACACACACACACACACACACACACACACACACACACACACACACACACCCTGCTCACTATTTTCCTGTGCTCATCATTCCATCTCTTTTCCCAACTTTACCACTTTACATCTTGTTGTTATTAGTTTTATCCTTTTCTGTGGCTAAGCAGAAAACCTCCTCTTTTAGATTGTATCCTTTTGATTAGGAAATGCATAGCAGTCAATTTCTTTTACAAGTATTAGCACATCCTTTCAAAAGCAGCATTGTAAAGCTTCTTCTAGGTAGTGAAGTCATTAGTTGTATATAAAATCTGACACTATCGTTGAAAAGGCATGCTGGCTCTGGTAAGAGGAAAAAACTAGCTTTATGTCCTGATTTCACCTGTCTTTGTAACCTTGAAGAAACCTAAAATATTTACCATATAAAAACCTTATCTTCATTTTTAAAAAGGACATCATGAAAATAACTATCTGATAGGATTCCTATGAGGATGAAGTCAGGTGATGCATATAAACCCTCTTTATATAGCACAGTGCAGATCTCACAGTTAGCATTTGATAAATGACAGCTATTAGCACTGGTACTCTCAATATTTCTACTCTTTTAAGTAATATAAGCTAGAATTGCTTCAGGTATGAACCAGTAGCAAAGCTTTCCTTTACATCCCCAAAAACCTTGTTTCCCAATCATCTGTAGCTACACAGTATTTTGTAAAATTGATATCACGCTCAGCATTATGGTACTGCAATATTTCTATTTCCTCTTTTTGGATCGGGAACATCTGTGGGTCATCTATGTTTGTATCTTTATCATCTATCATTGTACACGATCCCTAATAAGTGCTTAAAATGGTGGGGAAAAATGAATGATCATGGACAAAAATGCATAAACTTATGGGAATCTTGTGAAGAAAAGAATTATCATTCTAACCACTTGCAAATCTAGTGTTTTATTCACATCTAATATTTCAAAATCTTGTAAGAAATAGAATGATCTGAAATGTAAATATTCCCCCAAATTTGGTGAAACAGAAAGACATTAAATATTAAATAAAGATGTTTTTATTAGCAAATAAAAGTTTGTTTATGGTTTACTCTTTCCTTTTGCTTATATGTCAAAACTGAGTATTTAATATCTAACTTGTGACTTACATTGTGATTTACTTTGCATTTAAATTGAAAACTTCCAAGAATACTCTGATTTCCTCATTCACATTTGGCTCGCCTTATTCTGTCATAGTTATTTTATGATAATTCCAAGAGATCTCCCTTTCCTAAATTTGTGTCCCTTTTTGATCCTGTAGTAAAGAGTTTAAAATTATTAAAGCAGTTTTTACTCTTAATATATGTTCTGTATAATACAAAATATAAAAAAGGGAAGAAATATAACACAAAGGAAAGAAATATGAGAAACCATATTGTTTAAGAGCGAAAAAGAAATTTTAGCATTTTATAAGCTAAATTTACTACTGATATTTTATTTTTAAAAATAAAAATTTAGGGCCGGCCTGGTGGCGCACTGGAGAGTGCGCCGCTTGGGAGCGCAGCGGCGCTCCCGCCGAGGGTTCGGATCCCATGTGGAGACCGGTTCCCGCTCACTTGCTGAGCGCGGTGCGGGCACAACACAGAGGTTTGTGATCCTGTTGCCGGTCCCCGGTACGGGCGCGACACCGAGGGTTGCGATCCTGTTACCGGTCAGTAAAAAAGACAAAAAGGACAAAAAAATATAATAAAATAAAAATAAAAATTTAAATTTACTAATGATAAAGCCTATCTAATAAAACCCATCAGGGCAATCTGTAGTCCAAAAAATTAGATTTATTTTATTTAGCATAATTTCCTTCAGGCTCAGCTATGTTGTGACAAATGGCAGGATCATCTCCTTTTCTAAGGCTGAATAATATTCCATCATATACACATACCAGTTTCTTTATCCTTTCATTCATTTACGGACACTTAGGTCATTTTCATATCTTGGTTATTGTGAATAATGCTGCAATGTGTATAGGAGTTATGTTGTATCCCTTAAATATACACAATAAAATTTATTTTAAAAAGCAAAAAATAAATTTTAAATAAAATAAATTTTATTTTCACAATAGCCAAGATATGAAAATGACCTAAGTGTCCATAAATGAACGAAAGGATAAAGAATGAAAAATTAGGTTTATTAACTTGCTGCAACAAGGGAGATTGCTCTCCAGGGGAACCACAGTGCATCTGAGTAAGATGTAGAAGGAAAGGTTTTTTAAAAGGCTGATCTGGCTATCAATGTTTCTGAGGAGGGTCTAAGGTTTGCAGAGATAAGGTCTGGATTTCTTGCTGTCCTGAGGCAAGGGCAGATTAATATGGAGTTACCTGGTGATCTTGGTTGAGTGGTATCAAAGCAGGGTTGGAGACATCACTTGCAAGAAAGCAGCAGTCACTCGAATAAAGAAGATAATTACGACACTTGATGTTACAACATGAACTTGGGAGAAATATTGTTTCCTGTTAACTTTGCAGAAGGCTTTAACAGTGTCTGTTATCACAGCCTGATTAATGGCAAGGCCATATTTTCATCTAATTTTTATTAGTTTATTTTTAACAATTTGCTTAGTTGCCTCAGTCAATAGACCTCAAGTGCTTTGACTCACTTTTAAATACTCAGAGCTTTATTTGAAATATCATAGAAGCTCTATAAATATCTGTTTATGGGGGAGAAAAAGAAAAAGAATGACTGAAGACTGTAGGCACTGTATATTTTAACACTATATCATAGTCATAACAAAATAATATCTAATTGAATTATTTAGCTAAAGGAAATGAGCCTAACTCCTAATTTTTATTTTGTATGTGGCATTTTGTATATGGACTTTTATTTATTTTTTTATTTTGTCTAGGACTATTTTATATTGACATGAAAATTAAACTCTATAAAACCAGTTTAAAAGATTTACTGATAAACTAGTATTATTCTTTCCTTTTCTCCTCAGTACTTCCCTTCCTTAACTATGAAATTGAACTGTTAAAACTGTCTCAAGTGGTCTAGTCTTCCACTAGTCTTTGTCTTTATAGACTCCCCTTTATAGAATCATAAGAGATATGCTTGAATATAATTGACTTATAGTAGTAAGCCTGGCAGAGAGTCATCAGAGAAAATTAGCAGTGGATTTGTTTTCTGAAGTGGCTTGCTCTGAGAAATAGATGAGAGACTTTTGTAAATTATAAGACACAGTAATATACACTTTTTAAACCCTGGAGCTTTTAAGCATTACTGAATTTATAGGTTTGTTTTGACATTTCCCCCCACTAATTGAAACACATATTTCCTGACCAAGAACAGATATTAAAAATAAGAGAGAAAAAAATTTGAAGTTTGTAAAAAATGAGATCACAGTATCATCTCTTCTAGTAAGTAATAAAACACTGCATACATAAGAAAAGGTACATGGCAGAAATCTATTAAAATTGTTGTCTTTTATTGTATTTATTAATAACAAAATATTTTATTGTGGTCTACAAGGCTATACAGTTTTTTAAAAAGTTTTGGGTGTCTAAGATTTTGAGAGTACTAAAGCAGTTATCAAATTCATGAAGATTACTTTATCCTATTTTTATTATTGGAAATAATTTGATATGTTTATTATATTATAACACATTATAAAGTAGGGCTTTCCTGGAATCTTTATATTAGCTATGTTTAATATTNATTATAACACATTATAAAGTAGGGCTTTCCTGGAATCTTTATATTAGCTATGTTTAATATTAGAAAACAAAACGTTTTTAAGTATAATTTTCTAAATAAATCAAAACACAGTGCATATAAATTTTTTAAATTTAGACTTAAGAAAATACTATATGACCATGAAGGCAAAATTTTTTGACAGTAGTTTTTAAGATAAGTATCATTGTTTTATACTGTCTTTTTTTATTTGCTAAAAAAGTTACTGAACAAATTCCTATAAATTATAGTTGATAGAGCCTTGACCATTAGATTACTCTCCATTTCAGGAAAAGACTATCACAATAAGGCAACATCACCTTAATATAGAATTGTGTTATTCAAGGTAGATTTTGTTTAGGTAGTAAAGTTCTAAAAAGACCACAGGACCATGTAGAGAATCGCCACTCAAAAGAAGGCCCTCACCACATGTCTGTCCTGGACTTTGGACTTTTGGACTTCCCAGCCTCCGAAACTGTAAGAAATAAATTTCATTCCTCTATAAAAAAAAATTTTTAAGACACCTGTACTGGTAAAAGAGGCAGATCTTCATTTTACATCAGTCCAGACAATGGGTCTAGTTTATGTTTCAATAAATTTAAATTGTCATGTGAAATAAATACGGAACAAGCCTATGCTGTTGGTCCCCTGCCTAAAGCTTAACTCTGGAGAAAAGATAAAAGGGAGTAAGGAAACATTCTGAAAAAAATTAACACCAAACTGAGAAACTCAGTAAGTCAGTAGTGATCTAGTACAAGGGAGAAGGCTGTGTAAGGGGCTGTGTTGGGTGCAGCATTTGAATATTTTTCCTTTTTTTCCACCGTATTAACTTGGGCATATTATTGTCTGACCTGTTGCCACTATATATCACAAAAACCAGTTACTACAGCCAAGGCCACCCAGGTTTTGTTGAGGCAACATCAAGACAGACCAAAGCCTAGCCAGGGAGGGAATCTGGTTCAGATAGACCAGCTGGACCCGAAAATTTCTACCTTCCTCCTCCTGTTCTCAGGGTTAGTGGACCAAATCAAAAGAGATTATAGTTTTAAACTGCTGTACTTTTTGAAGTTTAATGAAGTACTCTGAGGGATGTTGTTGTGGAGTTTTCTGAGGGATGGAGCTGTAAGATAGGGTGATAGCAACTTGAGAACTTCAGTCTAAAGCTCTCTTCCCCGGGCATAACCCTCAAGTATTCTCACAGATAGAGTACAAATCAAAGTTGGGTTTCAGTATCATCTCCTAACAAGCATACCCAGCTTTACCTTAAGTAATACATCAAAGCGAGAAAAGCTTCTGGACAAAAATATTACACATATGTTTTATATCACTACCTGGGTACAATGATGTGGCCTCTGGTGTGTGGAATTGCTGCTGGGCTTGAAGCAAAATGTCCTCAGGTGTTGGGCCAATTCCAAATCTGTGATCACTGTAGCAGCCTGGGACCAGGGGGATGGGGACGAGCATTGCAGATATTAATCCTAATGTATCAATAATAAGTTTAAATGTGAATTGTCTAAATACATCAATTAAAACAAGCGTAATGTTAGAATAGATAAAACATAAAACCCGATTGTACGTTTTCTGTGAGAAGCCCACTTTAATTATAAAGGCACAGTTCATTAAGAGTAAAGGAATGGAGAAAGATATGCAATTCTAAACTAACCAAAAGAAAGTTGGAGTAGCTCTGTTAATTTGAGACACAGCATATTTAACAAAAAAGAAATGTATTAGGGATAAAGAGGGACATTACATAATGATAAAGGGTTCAATTCTCTAAGACATAATAATCTGAAGCATGTATGCCTCTAACATGTCAAAATATATATGGTAAAAATTTAAAAACTTAAAAGAGAAATAGATGGGCCAGCCCGGTGGCACACTGAAGAGTGCGCCGCTTGGGAGCGCGGCGGTGCTCCCGCCGAGGGTTCAGATCCCATGTGGAGACCGGTTCCCGCTCACTGGCTGAGCATGGTGCGGGCGCAACACTGAGGTTTGCAATCCCGTTGCCGGTCCCCGGTACAGGCGCGACACCAAGGGTTGTGATCCCATTACCGGTCAGTAAAAAAGACAAAAAGGAAAAAAAAAAAATGAGAAATAGACAAATCAACTATTCTAATTGGAGACATTAATATTCCTCTGTTGTTAATGAGCAATAGCTCACTGCCCAACACACAGAAGCCAATACTATGGCACCAGGTTTAGAGAAAAGGAAGGGTTTTATTGTGAGGTTGACCAGCAAGGAGACAGGAGGTAAGGCTCGAATATGTCTCTGCAGTCTACAGTCTGGGCATGTTTTAAAGGGTTGGGGAGCAAGAGAAAGAATGAGGACATCTTGAGTTGGCAGAGTTTGATTGGCTCATTCCACACAAGTTAATATTTGGTCAGTGCACCAGATCTTCTTTATTGTAGGACCCTTCACTTCAGAATTGCCTGTGGCAATTAAATTTCCAACTTTTTGGTTCTGTTTGCAGGAAACTTAGTTTCTGTAGTGCTCAAGGACACAACTTCCCTCCCATGCAGAGGCTGGATAGATTTCCTGCAAAACAACATGCTAGACCAAAATAGTAAGACTGGTTTAAACCAATGATGTGGTTTCACTGTCAGTAACTGATATACTGAGTAGGCCAGAAATCAGTAAGAATATAGATAACCTGAACAATACTATTAATCAACCTGATCTAATTAATATTAGGGTAACGCTAACCTCATATAATGAATTAAGAACTGTTCGCTCGGCTTTTATTTTCTAGAATAGATCATGGAGAGTCTATATTATTTCTTTCTTTAATATTTGGTGTAATTCACTAGTGAAATCATCTAAGCTTGGTGATGTCTTTTTGAAAGGTTTTAAATTATTGATTCAATTTCTAAAATGGATAGAAACTTATTAAGATTATTTATTTCCCCTTTTGGAGTTTTGGTAGTTGGTGCATTTCAAAAAACTCATTCATTTTACCTAAGTTACCAAGTTTGTGGATTTATATCTGCCCATATTATTCTTTTCTTTTCTTTTCTTTTTATTTATTTATTTATTTATTTTGTCTTTTTCGTGACCGGTAAGGGGATCATAACCCTTGGTGTGGTGACACCCGCACCACGCTCAGCCAGTGAGAGCACCGGCCATTCCTATATAGGATCCAAACCCCCGGCGGGAGCGTCGCTGCATGACCAGTGCCGCACTCTCCCGAGTGTGCCACGGGGCCGGCCCATGTTATTCTTTTATTATTCCTTGAATTTCCATAGGATCAGTAGTAATGATCTCTCAGTTTTGATGTTAGCAATTTGTGTCATCTCTATTTTTTTCTCACTTAGCCTTGCTCAAGGTTTATCAATTTTATTGATATTTTCATGGAAAATGCTTTTGGTTTCATTATTTTCTCTATTGTTTTTCTGCTTTTAATGTTATTGATTTCTGCTCTTTTGCTATTTCTTTTCTTCTGCTTCTTTAGGTTTAAATTGCTCTTTTTTTTTTCTAGTTTCCTAAGGTATAAGATTAGTTTATTGATTTTAGATATTTATTCTTTTCTAATATAAGCATTTAGTGCTATAAATCCTCATCTAAACACTGCTTCCACTGCTTTCCACAAATTTTGATAAATTGTGTTATTTTCACTTCGTTGAAATATTTTCACTTCTCTTGAGACTTCTTTGACTTATGGGTTATTTAGAAGGGTATATAAAATTTTTCAATATTTGAAGATGATGGGGTTTGGGTTTGTTGTCCCTTCCAAAAGTCATGTGGAAATTTGATCTCCAATGTGGCAGTGTTGGAAACTGATTGAGTCATGGGGGTGGATCCCTCATGAATGGATTAATGCTCTCCCTGGGGGAAGGGGGATTAATGAGT
The DNA here is from genome assembly GCF_000696425.1 of Galeopterus variegatus. Lineage (NCBI taxonomy): Eukaryota > Metazoa > Chordata > Mammalia > Dermoptera > Cynocephalidae > Galeopterus > Galeopterus variegatus. Next base: position 67,385 of record NW_007737114.1, read on the forward strand.
GAGTTCTCACTCTATTAGTTCCCGTGAGAGCTCGTGGTTTATGGGACCCTGGCACCTCCTCTCTGTCTCTCTTGATTCCTCTCACCATGTGATCTGCCTGTACCTGCTGGCTGTCTGCCATTTTCCGCCATGAGTAGAAGCAGCCTGAAGCCCATGCCAGATGCAGCTGTCTCAGAATCGTAAGCCAAATAAACCTCTTCTCTTTATAAATTACCCAGTCTCAGGTATTTCTGTAATAGCAACACAAAACGGACTAAGAAAGAATATATTTCAGATATCCAGAATATGTTCTATTTGGTGAATATCCCATAGGAGTTGGAGAAAAATATGCATCATTTTCCTTTTGTTAGGTGGAGTGATTTATAATGTCAATTAGATCAAATTGACTTCTGGTTTCAGCACAGCTATATAAAAAAGTCAATTTGATCTAATTGGCATTTACCAAATGCCCCACATTCTGGACCTTAACAAATTTAAAAGAATAGAAATCATGTAGATAGGCTCTCAGACTACAATGAAATTAAACTAGAAACCAATAACAAAAAGATACCTGGGAAATCTTAGTATTATAAATATCTAACCATATATTGCCTATTTTCCATTTTGGCAATTTTAACGTTCAATTCTTTTTTTTTTTTTTGTCCAAATCCCCTAATTGTAGTTTAAATCTAACTACTAATAAAGGGACAAGGCTATTTATATTTCAGCTTTTGGCACTCCTCTGAAACAGTGTTTGTAAATCTCCCAAAGTCTAATTTTAAAGTTTCCTGTTGATTTATTTATGTTTTATAAATTTGATTCTATTTTCTTTTGTACCCTTAAGAAAAAGACTTTTTAAAAAAGATTTATGTAGTTTACTTCCTACTTTTCTTCACCTATCAAGGCAGATGAAGCTGAAAAGACTGGCAGAGAGTTCCAGAGAGTGTTTACAGTTTTGAGAGAGAATATCTTTGAGTAAAGAGTTCTGTTTGGAGGCCTTGCCATAAAAGTTAAACAAACTGACTTTTAAATGCTTGTTACTCTCTTTCCTGTTGATCTTGAGCTCTTCTTTTTTTTTTCTTTTATTATTTTTATTTTGTCAATATACAATGTAGTTGATTATTATGT
>NW_007737114.1:69829-72126 GCF_000696425.1 Galeopterus variegatus
TTCAATCTCCTGCATATGGATATCCAGTTATCCCAGTACCCTTTGCTGAAGAGGCAGTCCCAACCCCATTGAGCTCTTCTTAAATGTACTCATTTATTAAATTTTCTCATGTCAAAGATTTCCTAAAATGTCCATTGTTATACTAAGCCAAAATTTTTGATATTTCCTAAGGGAATTTCAAGCATTATATATAATGTATGACTTTATATAGGAAGCAGGAATTCTTCCAGGAGATTGAGGACTTAATATCGAAAAACCTCATGTCAGGCAAGAAAGAGAGACCACCATTTATTGACTCCATGATAAAGTAACCTTTTTCTCACAAATTAACAAGACAGGACAACCCTCAAAAGGTGCTGTAGGGGACCTGATGCAAAATTTGACTAATAACCTTTTCACAAATTGATCAACAGTTTAATGGATCTTCAGTTGTTAATCCAAAAGGCTGGATTGCATTGGACTGGAAAATTATTGAGCTTAATGCATCTGTTCCTTATGTAACGCACCCTTGTGCATTTGACAGAAACAAGACAGCACAAGACAAAAGAAAAACATATGAAACAACACTTTCATCAGTTATCCTCATCTCAACCAAACCATTCTACAGATAACAAGAGCAATTTTCTTCCATAAAATCGTAAATTGGAAGTTCGAACAAGATATTTCACTTGGCTCACACATCAAACACAACTTTGTGCTTTGTCTCATTGTTATCATAATGTTATTATCTGTGTTACAATTGTTTCAGAAGAGTAATTACACTGTCCTATACATCACTATTAGTAATGCTATAATATGTCAACATGATAAAAGTCTGAGCAGTGTTTTTATTTTAGCTTTAACATTATTCAAATAATCATTTTAGTAGAGGAATTAACTGGGAAACATGAGAGAATTTTCTGGTTGGAGAAACATTTTTGTGTGTAAATAGGGTGTTGGTTATATGAAAGTATATATACACAAATTTGCATGCATAAGATCTGAGCATTTCATTATTTGTAAGTTATACTTTAATAAAAATGATTTTTTAATACTGAAAATTAAGATAGTCAATGAGTTACAGAATGAGTTATCAAGTTAAGTGTGTTCTGCTTTACCTACCTATGGATCTTCATAACCTGGAGAAACATAGCATTACAAAATAACTGTATTCATAGCCTAGAAAGAAAACATTGCAGTTGTCCTTTAGTATCTACAGGGGATTGGTTTCAAAACCCCCCGTAGATACCAAAATCCACAGGTTCTCAATTCCTTGATAGAAAATGGTATAGTATTTGCATATAACCTACAGCTATCATCCTGTATACTTTAAATCATCTCTAGATTACTTGTACTTAATACAATGAAAATTTCATGTAAATAGTTGTTGTACTGTATTGTTTTTATTTGTATTATTTTAAATTGTATTTTTAAAAACATTTTTGATCTGCAGGTGCTTAAGTCTGCAGGTGCAGAACCCGTGGGTACAGATGGCTGACTGCATTATTTTCTGTTTTAAATAAGAGGGAAAAGCAAAGACACATCTGTGATAAAATTATTCAGCTGCTAATAGTAATACAATTCTCACATTTATGTCTTTTTCTTGATTAGAAAAAAACCAAATTTGAAGGCTGGGTAGTGCCTAAAAATATGTAATAGTGTTAAAGAAAAAAAATTATTCACTGATATTTGTTAAAGCCTGGTAAGGAAATCTTTTTTCAGGACCATTTTCATAGGTATATCATGGGGTCCTGTAGGGAGAGAGAGATCAGACTCAATTCCAAATCCAGCATGGACAAGTAGGGAGTCACAGGCAAGAACAGGGTTAGGGTTAGTGGATGGAAATTTCCTAAGAGGAAACTCCAGGAGCAAAGGCAATTCTGACTAAACTGACCTAACAGAATTCTTGATGAAGACAGACCAGGGTGATCAGATATCACCTAGGGGATGATGAAGGATGAGAAACCTGATCAGATTTTGAGTATGATCGGATATTGTGGATGAGGGGTCTGGCTAAACTGACTTAGCAGGGTTCTTTGCAAAACCGAATTCTGTAAGAAAGTGCATAGATGGGCCTGAGAGAAGGTTCAGAAGCCCAAATGAAGTTTGACCAAGCGAAGAATCTTTGTCAATAGTCATTGTCTTTAAAAAGTATTTATGACATTCACATATACTTCAACATTCATTTATAGGGTCTGGGTTAGAGAACATCTTCAAAAATATTTTCTGATCAATTTATATGCAAAAAAATGTGTACAAGGCATAACTTTTGAAAAATTCTTGTATGTGCTGTTGGCTTTTCTCAAACCTAAATATTT
>NW_007737114.1:73290-73729 GCF_000696425.1 Galeopterus variegatus
CAGCTGGCTGCTTTGAGTGTTTCCCAGATATGGTTTTCCAGACAATAATATAATATTTTCTATTAGGACATTTTCTCCTGGAGTGCATCAGCTTCCTTTTAGAAAAGATAATTTAAAATTCTACTCAAACTCTCTTACTAGAGATTTTACACAAAATCAGTGTGTGGTATGATGCTATCAAAATTAACTGCCACATCATCATCATACATTTCAAATTATAACTTGCAAATTCTAAGCATAAGATTTCTAAAAGTAAACAATACCCCTGACCTTTTCTTTACTTATAAAATATATAAAATATACTGCATCTGTACAAAAGAGGTTATGTGCTTAATTGTATATTATTTAATGACATAAAGTATTTAATTTTGTAGTGATAGTGTAATGTGAAATAACATAACATCTTATACAATAATTTTAAAGTAATATATTCAGATCA
>NW_007737115.1:0-1431 GCF_000696425.1 Galeopterus variegatus
ACCACACTCTACCGAGTGAGCCACAGGCCGGCCCCTGTAGTAGGATATTAACTAACACATTCTTTATAACAATAAAGAATTAAAAGCAGAAGAGACAGGTAAAATTAGAGTGTATTAACACTATGGATTATTATCTGCAATTAAAAAGACTACACAGACTACATGACACAGATTTAAGACATAATGAAAAAAAAAAGAGCAAGTTTCAGAACACTATATATAGTATAAGCCAATTTATAATTTTTTTAAATTATAAAGGGGTGGGAGTGGGTGTCTATTGTAGAATGATATGAATGATATGCACCAGACTGCTGATGACAATTGCCTCTCATGATTAATATAAGATAAAGAGGACATAGAGAGAAGGACTTTGACTTTTTACTCTATTTCTACACTGAGGTTTTTACAACAAGCACATATTATATACAGATTGCATAATCTTCTAAAATAACTATGAAGACTGCATTAGTTATCTATCGCTGTGTAACAAAGTGTTACAAAATTAACAGCTTTAAACAACACACATATATTTTCTCATAGTTTCTGTGGGTCAGAAGTCCAGGCTGGGTCCTCCACGTAGGGCCATATATGGCTACAATCATGGTTTGACCAGAGCTGGGTTCTCATCTGAAGGTTCAAGTAGAGAAAAGTCCATTTCCTCACTTGCGTGGTTGTCAGCAGCATTCAGTTCCTTACTGCTATACGACTCATGGCAGCTGCCTCTTCAAAGCCAACAAAAGGAAGGACAGCAAGACTCTAGAGCAAGTCTGCTAGCAAGATGGAGTTTTATATAATGTAATTAAGTCCTAGGATTGACATCCCATCACCACTGCCATATTCTATTGGTTAGAAGCAAGCCACAAGTCCTGCCACACTCAAGGGGAGGGAATTATATAAGGATGTGAACACCAGGAGGAGGATCGTGGGCGCCACCTTAAAGTCTGTCTACCACAAAACAATTAAGGTCTTTACCAGATCTCAATGGTAAGAATCTGAAGGATAACCAGAAAGGTAATAATACATATCGATATGCCTCATGATTGTAGAACTAATTAATCCATGTAAAGTATACATGGATAAGATCTAAGTCTATAATATAACATTTTATGTCATGCTCCAAACTCAAAATATATCTAAAATATTTCATTGTCAAGAAAATGGGCAGATATTTGACATAAAAATGCAACAACTGATCTATAATAAAACAGCAATGCAATTTGGAACAGCATTTTTTCTAAAAGAAAACATGGGTAATAACATGACCTTAAGCCAAGAAATATGAAAAAGGAAAGCAAGAAAAGAGAACCAGGATGATGAAGCTGTTTAGTGTGAAATGGTAAGTATACTAGTACATAATGTATATTTGGTGGAAAAAAGAAAAATGACAATAAGCCAGATAAAATATGACCTCATAATACTTCTAACGAGTTC
>NW_007737115.1:1991-11110 GCF_000696425.1 Galeopterus variegatus
ACTCACTACCCCTCCTCCCCAGGGAGAGCATTAATCCATTCATGAAGGATCCGCCCCCATGACTCAAACAGCTTCCAACTCTGTCACATTGGGGATCAAATTTCCACATGAGTTTTGGTGGGGACAACACATCCAAACTCTACTACTTAGTATATAACTGATAACTAATGCCTCATACTTAAGTAATTCTTTTGCATTAAAATACCATTTAATTATAGGTGACCAACAAAGAGAAAAAGTTATTTGTTAAAATTGTGGAGATTTTACTATGGTTTCATTTTCCAGAAAAGTCATGAGTAGTAGTTGAAGGATATTATTACTCTTTTCTCAATCTTATCCTATGTTGTATTTCTCAATCTTCATCCTATGCTCTGAGAAAGAACAGAGAACCAGGATGATGAAGCTGTTTAGTGTGAAATGGTAAGTATACTAGTACATAATGTATATTTGGTGGAAAAAAGAAAAATGACAATAAGCCAGATAAAATATGACCTCATAATACTTCTAACAAGTTCGGAACCAGGCTACATACCATATCCTACAGTAAGAATAAAGAAAAGGAAAGGTGCCAGCTCTACTGAATAGGGAGTCCTAACAAAAAGGCTGCAGTAGGACTCTGCATCTTTAATAATATAAAAGGGCTAGGACACAAACAGCATAATCTAAAATGCCATTAGAAATATTTCACATACAAAAAGGTCTAAGTAAAGCAGGATTTTATAAAGTGATCAAAAAAGAAACACTAAGGGGGAAAAATCTTTTAAGATTAAAGAGGTTTTTCAAAGGATAAGTTGAAGTGGTTGTAAAATTTATGAGGCAGCATAAACTTCAGTTCTAAGCAAAAATAAATTATTCGCTATAAAAACATACATTTGTCAAATATTATAAGCCTCTTAAAGTTTTTAAAACAATTTCTTGCAGAACTGTTTAGATATATTAGGTCACATTAGCAGATACTTTTTCACTAGCACAGTATGACCACGCAGAGTAAAGGAGCAATTTTAGAAGAGAAATACGAAGACAGCACCATTAATAAACTATTCACTTCTTCTGATCTGATATCACACATTATGTATTTGACCTTAAAACTAATTTTGTTGGCTTTAGCTAAAGTAAATGTTAGTTTTATTTTATAAATGCCTTCATATATGTAAAACTATAAATATCTGTTAATGTACATGTGAATTAAAATTTTAAATCAAATTTTAATTTTAAGATAAGCCAAATTATTAAATTAAAAGAAATGTAAAAAAAAAAATACCCTGAGAACTTTTGTTTTTGCAGCCCTAACTGGCCTTAGTGATATTCTGACTTTTGACCAGAAAGATACTTAAGTATGTCCTTTCCCGCTCCTTCACTGTCATATTCCTCACAGTATGTGAAGGGCATCTCTATAACTTATGTCCATGCTTCTTTCAACATTTTCTAAAATTTATCCTTCCCTCAACTGTTTGCAAAAATTTTTTTAAAAATCCTTTTGGGCCATTCCCTCTGCCACAAAATACCTGTCTCAAAGGGTTTTTGTACAGGTTAAATTAAATATGTAGCAGAGCCTAACACAATCCATTCATTCATTTATGCATGCACTCAGCAAATATGAATACTACGAAGTTGCTAACACCTGCTAGGAGAGGGAAACACAGTGCAGATGAAATTTACACTCTAGCACAAAGGACAGATATTAAACCTTTACACACATATAATGAGTGTAACAAAGAAACACAGAGTACTATAGGAGTAAAAAACAGGGTCACCTAAACTGACCTGGGATGTCAGGTAAGGCTTTTTTGAAGTCATGGTATCTGAAGCAGGGGTAGGACTGACCAGAATCACAAGACTGCCTGCTCTTCTGATTAATTACTTATTGTATTAGTCCGTTTTGTGTTGCTATAACAGAACTACCTCAGACTGGGTAATTTATAAAGAACAGAGGTTTATTTGGCTTACGATTCTGGGACAGCTGCATCTCGCACGGGCCTCAGACTGTTTCTACTCATGGCAGAAAGGCAGCAGGCAGCTGGCAGGTACAAACAGATCACATGGCGAGAGGAAGCAAAAGGGGGGGGGTTTGCCAGGGTCTTTTTAAACAATGAGCTGTCGCAGGAACTAATAGAGCGAGAACTCACTCACTACCCCTCCTCCCCAGGGAGAGCATTAATCCATTCATGAAGGATCCGCCCCCATGACTCAAACAGCTTCCAACTCTGTCACATTGGGGATCAAATTTCCACATGAGTTTTGGTGGGGACAACACATCCAAACTCTACTACTTAGTATATAACTGATAACTAATGCCTCATACTTAAGTAATTCTTTTGCATTAAAATACCATTTAATTATAGGTGACCAACAAAGAGAAAAAGTTATTTGTTAAAATTGTGGAGATTTTACTATGGTTTCATTTTCCAGAAAAGTCATGAGTAGTAGTTGAAGGATATTATTACTCTTTTCTCAATCTTATCCTATGTTGTATTTCTCAATCTTCATCCTATGCTCTGAGAAAGAACAAGTCCATTCACCTGGACTCCCTGGAACTCTCAAGGCTATTTCCTATCCTGAACGTTTCTCTTATACACACCCCTATCTTTGCAAATACTTTCACCACTACACATGATCACTGTGTTAAAATTATCTGTGTACTTATCTCTCTCCCCCATTTATCGAAAACAACAGTTAAAAATCAAATGTCAGTAGGACTTAGGTAACAAATCAGTGATTATGCTGCCAGATGTAAGGATATTCATTTCTATGAAGACATATAGTCTCTCTTTCCTTCTTTGATCACATGATCCCTCTTCTACATTTTTTTCTATTTTTGATAAGTATAAAAATAGAAAAACAAATACTTCCCTGTCATATTAAGCCTACTTAAAGAAAAAAGAAAAAGAAAAAAAGCTCAACTCAATAATAGATGCAACTGACCTCAAATTTACTCTCAGGAAATAGCAAGAAATAGTGAAGTCATACTACATTAAGGGGGTCACCAGAATTATTTAGTTCCAAACTATGGCTGTCTTCTGGAAAGATTGCTATGTCTCCAATTTTTAAGAGAATCCAGAAATTTAGATTTTGATAGGAAATTCCCCAATTGTTAATCTTGACGAGTCATTCAAAAATCTTTAAAGACACTGTGTAGGTCAAACAAAATAAATCTACCCACATGATTCATTCATTCAGTAAAGAAGAACACCAGTTGTCAACCTCTGATCTAAGCTCCAAGACATAGAAAACTATTTTAGTCCACCTTAATACTGTAAACTTCATATTCATTACACCTAGAAAAAGCCCAGAATTTAGCTGGCTGGACTCTTAAAAAAGTATTTGGCAAACAACTGATAGATTTTGCAGCCCAACTAAGAATTGTATTTTTCTTTGTTTATGGACCACAATCTCTTTACATTGACCTGCCTATAAGGCTAACAAAATTTTACAGTTACACATCTTCTAATTTTAAGTTTCCTAAGGATGTAAAAGTATTTAACACCACCTCCTATGGAGTCCTCTATTCATTTCTTTTTACTCTTCTGAATATGTCCCTAACTCTACCACCTCTTCCTTTCTGCTTTTCTACTTTAATTTGTTTCCCCTTCCTATGAAATAATTTCATATGGACTGGAGCTCTTGCTTTGTGTTCATCTGTTCTTGTCCACCATAATATTTCAGGTCTGCAAAGCACATAACCAGACTATATCAACTATGACGACATTTCAAATTATTAATAACACTTCTATATCTGATTAAGAAATAAATCAAAACAATTATAGTGGACAAGAAAGATTACATTGTTAACAGAAACAAATTCCTAAAATTAAAATTACCAATGGGGCCGGCCCGGTGGCGCACTGCTACAGTGCGCCGCTTGGGAGCGCGGTGGCGCTCCCACTGAGGGTTCGGATCCCACATACAGACCGGCCGCTCACTGGCTGAGCGAGGTGCGGTTGCAACACCAAGGGTTGCGATCCCGTTGCCAGTCCCGGTCTGGTACGGGCGCGACACTGAGGGTTGCGATCCGTTGCCGGTCACGAAAAAAGACAAAAAGGAAAAAAAAAAAATTACCAAGATAATGGTGAGGAGTGAAGTATGAAATATGGTACATGCCAATTGACATTGTCCAATATTTTAACGTTTCACAGAACAATGCCAAAGGGAAAAATAAAAATGTGACAAAAATCCAACTTTATATCTATCTCTCCTAAAGGCCAAAAATCATATAATTTCTAATTATAAAATTATGAAATAATAGCCTTTTTGTATATTTTGAAAATTTAGAAGTTTACTTTCATTTGCACTAAAAACCTTGTTTAAACTTAAAAAACAAAGCGCAGTTTGACAGGGTTTATGTTTACATTCATTATTTTATTAAATGAAAATAAATACTGTTCAATAAGGGGAAAAGGAAAGAAATTCAAACATAAGCTTCAAAATAATATGCAGGGTGTTATATTTTGATAATGTTCTTCATTCATGCTTGTCATAAAGGAAAACACATAATTGTGTTATTTAAAGCTTCTCAGGTACCACTTTCCAAGCAATGCATTATATACACAAAATTAACAGATACCCATAAAAGTGGATAAAAAAATGTACTCTCGAACAGAAATGGAAAAGCAAAACTGTTATTTTTCCTATTCAATATACATTCACAGCCTTCAACTTTAACAAAAACATAAAGTAAACCATCTACTTCCCACAACATAAAAAAAATGAAAAATAGAATTATGAACCAGTTCCAAAGATAGGCTAAATGATGAAACACATTTAAAATCTCATTTTCATAGCATACCTGTTGCCGTCAGTTGGAGACTGCACCAAAGTGCTTTCTCCAGAAGAAAGTTTCCATGATTCATTCAATTTGTGTTCACTTGTCTCCAGCTCACCCTTTACCCAGTCTGGTAATCTCTCTGGGCTGGAACCTTTTGCTCGTGCTGGATTTGGTTCATCAAAATAGATGGACTGATTTTTTAAAAATTAGAAAAATTACTCTTTCAAAATGTACTATAATTAAACAATTAAAATTTCCGTCAAGTTTGAAGTTTGATAACAGCCTTTCAAATACTGAACTTTAATTCAATTACATACAAATATACAAAAAAGTATCACTCAATGCACAACAAATTATGAAATATTAAAATACATAAGTAGATAACATTTATATTTTAGTTGTGCTGTAATGATAAGCAACAAAATTACATAACAGATAAATCTGGTAATAATTATTTGTATTACAAAAGGGATATTAGCTTTATAAAACGCTAAATGGAAAATCTTTTTTAAATCATGCACTTCCTATTTATTTCTGTGATCATTACTCTGCACACACACACACACACACACACAAATCAGTGGACACGGAAATTACAATCAATACAAATCAAAATTAAAGGTAGGGATCACTTGATAAGGTGGGAACAAACAGCAACGAGAGACGTTGGATTTAATTCTAGTCATACTATTAACAAACTGGGAAACCCATGACAGGTCTCTAGGCTCTCTCATTTGTAAAATAAAGCCTTTCCTTATGATCCTATGAAATTGAGTGTGAATAGGAAAACATGATATAATAGACTCATATCTTAACATCTAAATGTGCTTCATAAAATGTTCTACCCTTAGTCATTAAGAAGAATGACCTTAGTTCATTTATTTCTCTTCAAGTGAGCCAGGCTTCATGACACATTTCTGAAGAAAACTCTGCACTAACTGGACACTTCTGGAACACTTCTCCCAATCCTACATAGAAAATCCTCAAGGGGCTATTCTCTAGAGAGGGGGACACATGACCCTCTATCCCAAATGAGACACAAACAGCAATTTCTTCTTAAATGAGATAGTCATTCCGATATCTAATCAAATACTAAGTCAGTAACTACTATCCCAAATACTACTAAACTTAAGCAAAATGTATGGCTCTACTTTAACATACAATTGTAATAGTATTAAAACTATTGGCAATTTTCCACAGACAACAGGAAGTGTGAGGCATGCCTCTTGACTAAGTTTTGCTTTAAGTAAACTGATAAAATACAGAAAAATCTTAAAATACATTACATAAGAATTTTTCACTCCATTAAAAAAAAATACATATACATCCTAACAGCAACTGCCAATACCAGTCAGATTTCTCCAGTATTCAAATACCACACAAACCAAGGTATATTTAACAGTTACAAGGACCAGGACAGTGACAATTCATCAACCAAGCATAATAATAACTGCTTTCGTAACAAAGCTGATAATGAAATTTTAAAACATATAGAAAATCACTTTTATTTATTTATTTTTTCCTTTTTGTCTTTTTTACTGACCGGTAACAGGATCACAACCCTCGGTGTCGCGCCCGTACCAGGGACCAGCAACGGGATCGCAACCCTCGGTGTTCCAATTCCTCCTGCCCATTATTCCTGCACCTGTTCCTGAAGGCTCACAATTTTCTAATCCAAAGAGCACACCTTTGCTGTTCTACAAATACATAAGAACTATTAGAAACTTATTTTTTCAGAAAATAAAACATTAAATTACCAAGATCTATAATAGCATCTGCATTAGTCTAAAATAGGGATCAGCAAACTTTTTCTTTAAAGGGCCAGATAGTAAATACTTTAGGCTTTGCAGGCCACGTGATCTCTGTTGCCATTACTCAACTCTGCCACTGTAGCATGAAAGCAGTCACAGACCATATGTAAACAAATGGCATGGCTGTGTTCCAATTAAACTTTACAGAAAAGGTTGTGGGCTGGAGTTAGTCCATGGGCCACAGTCTGCTGACTCCTGGTCTGGAATTTAACCTGTTTAATTAGTTAACTGGTAACTGGGCAAGACAAATGCAAAGAAATATTTTCACAAAAATAAAATATCTGGATTACTAGCAAACAAATTTATGAGATAAAATCTTACTATAATTTTCCATCTCTAAAATAATTTTTTTTTTCCTTTTTGTCTTTTTTCGTGACCGGCAACGGATCGCAACCCTCAGTGTCGCGCCCGTACCGGACCGGGACCGGCAACGGGATCGCAACCCTCGGTGTTGCGCCCGCACCTCGCTCAGCCAGTGAGCGGCTGGTCTGTATGTGGGATCCGAACCCTCGGCGGGAGCGCCACCACGCTCCCAAGCGGCGCACTGTAGCAGTGCGCCACTGGGCCAGCCCCTCTAAAATAATTTTAATATATTTTGAAAAATCTTTCCATAATTCTAATTATACAAATCAAGAAAAAGATAAATGCAATCTCTGATTTATCCAACCACTTTAAATTTACTCTAAAATTAAATCTCAAAAGTTTTATTTATAAATCCAATAATTTCCAGGGATTTGTAGCTGATTTATTTAGGTTTTCTTTTAACATCTCTAAAAATAATTGAGTGCTATTTACAGGTAATTTTGTAAAATAATTATCCTTTTAAAAATGTACCTTAAAAAATACAGCACAGTTTAATCCACATATAATGATCTATTGACTACATGGTCTTCCTATGACACAAGATTGTTTTAGGTCTCGTGAAAACTATTCTGATATTAATTTTATATCAGTCTAACTCAATGTGAGGATTATATATCTAACACAAGTCATAAGTCTGCTCTAATCTCTTACTTTATAATGGTCATATTCATTTATTGTTTTACCTACAAAAATCAGTAAGGCTGCATTTACCACTTTGTGACTATCACTACAGGTGTTAAGAGCTATGCCTCTAAAAAACTTCTGTATTTTTTTTGCTTTGAAAATTACATAATCCCAAAACAAACATCACGAAATATTGTGCATACTTTACACATAAAAAAAAAGAAAGTAAAACTGATAAACTTCAGTAGTTTTTCAAACTACTTATTTTCCACGTTTTGTAGAAAACTAAAATCTATATAATATTGTAATGCCCAGAATTTAGTGCAACAACTTGGTTAATGAAAAGAATTCATTCCTCTACTTGAAATGATGGGAAAGACCCTTATCAACAGTAGAATTTACCTATAAGAAGATGTAAGTTATTATGAATTTCTAGTTCTTGAGTGGGATGTGAGTTCCCAGGTGCTTATTATGAATTAACTAAAGAGGGAAGCGGATGTACGAACACTGACAATGTGTCATAAACCAAAGATTATTAGTCAATTGTATACACCCAAAATCTGTTTTTAAAAGAAAATAAAATATAAGGATAGTCTTATTTGAAATACATTTATAATGGGAAACTTTAATACAACTTTTTCCCAATCAGCAGATCTAAGACAGAAAGAAAAAAAAGGTAGTAAATATCAGAAGAGGATGCAGTATAGAAATATCATTAAATACTAAATCAAATAATCATGGATGAGCCATGAGACATGAAACATTCATTTGAAGAATAGCAGAAGAAAGAAAAGGTTAAGGCCCAAAAAAGTAAGAGAAGTGGGTAGAGGAAGACACTACAAGAAAAGACCACACCAAGCTACCCTGGACTAGGAAAGGATGCAGGCCCTAGAACAACAGGTGACCACAGAACACATAACTCACATATTATCCTCCCTTCTCCCAATGCAGCTCCCTGGAATAAATATCCAATATTGAATCAGTTCCTCACTTTCAATCTAGAGTCCATTCAGACACCTCAGCGAAATAGAGAAACGGAAAAGGTAAAAGCCATGGTTTGTTGGCCCCACTCCAAACCCTCCAACTCAAAAGCAACCAAATCAGATTTACCTTTACAGCCAACCTTATACCTCCTATGACTTGGAGAATCACCCTGACTCCCAAAATTCTCTCCAGTTGCTCTCTGATACCTTAAATTATCTGGAAATTCTCTAACTTGAGACAAAGACTCTCATTCCGTAATTAGAAATAACAAGCCAGAAATTGCAGACAAGATAGCAACAAAAACTCATTCATACTTGATTTTGCTCAGTCAACTGATAAGCATAAAAGACCAATAGATTTTTTTCTGCTTTCATCAATAAAAGAGTCAAAGTGCAAGTTGACAGTAGGCTCCTGAAAGACAAAAGATTTCCACAGAAAGAGGAAAAAGATGCAGGAAAAAATATTTGTAGATAACTTTAGAGATCCATGTACTATAAGCTCAGGACATGTGAGAGGTGATATCACAATAAGATCCTTCCACAGTTTAGAAGGATATAGTCACTAAATTTCTTTTT
>NW_007737115.1:12031-31919 GCF_000696425.1 Galeopterus variegatus
GCGGGAGCGCCGCCGCGCTCCCAAGCGGCGCACTGTAGCAGTGCGCCACCGGGTCGGCCCCAGCTTTTCCCATTTTTCTTCTTCACTTCCCATTTCCATAATCCAATCTAAAAAAGATTTAAAATTAAAATATTAAGGATCTGTATACTGAAAAGTATAAAACTCTTACAAAAGAGATCAAAGAAAACTCATCAGTTAAATATTAATTCTCCCCAAATTGACCTGTAGACTTAATATGATTCCAATTGAAATCTGGCAGCTTTATAATTATAATTTTATAATTATAGATTTTTATAATTCTTTATAAAATCTTTATAATTATAGATGAGCTGATTCTAAAGTTTATATGGAAAGGTAACAGGTACTAGAATAGCCGAAACAATTTTGAAAAAGAACAAAGTTGGAGGACTCACATTACCCTATTTTAAGATGTACTATAAAGATACAGTAGTCGAGACAATGTGGTACTGGTGAAACGATAAACACATAGATCAACGGTGCAGCAGACTAGAGGGTCCAGAAATGGACCAGCACACACATGGACAACTGATTTTCAACAAAGGTACATTCATGGAGAAATGACAATTTTGACAACAAATGATGTTGTAACAACTGGATATCCAGATGCAAAAAAAAAAAAAGAGGAAAGAAACTGAACCTCAACCTAAACCTCATGCTATGTATAAAAATTAACTCAAAATGAATCACAGATCTAAGTGTAAAATGTAAAACTATAAAATTCTGACAAGAAAACAAGTTGACAAGTAAGAAACACAGATGACAAGTAAGCACACTGAAAAGATGCTCAGCATCATTAGTCATTAGGCGATGCAAATTAAAACCATAATGAGACACCACTACAAACACATCAGGACAACTTAAGTTAAAATTGCAAACAATCCCAAGTGCTGATGAGAATGCAGAACAACAGGAACTCTTATGCATTGCTGGTAGGAATGCAAAATGGTACAGCTGCTCTGGAAAACAGTTTGGCAGTTTCTAACAAACATACACTTACCATATGACCCACAAATCCCACTCCCAGGTATTTACTAAAGTCAAATGAAAGATCTATATTCACACAAAAAAAATGCAAATGTGATGTTCATAACAGGTTTTTTGTGGGGGGAAAAAAACGCTGAAAACAGCCCAAATGTCCCTTAACTGGGGATTTGATAAACTGTGGTATATCCACACAATAACATAGTACTCAGCAACATAAAGGAATGAACTATGATACATATACAACAGCATGGATAAACTTCTCAAATGTATTATGCTAAGTGAAAGAAAAAGGCTATATACTGTCTAATCCCATTTGCAGGACATTCTAAAAAAAGCAAAACATACAGGCATAGAGAACAGATCCGTGGTTCACAGGAGTTAGCAGTGAGGGGGAGGTTGGAATACGAAGAGGTAGCGCAAGGAAACTATTTGGAGTGTTGGAATTGTTCTGTACACTGTGGGTCACGAGAACCTACACATGTATAAAAACTCATAGAACTGTATACCAAAAAAGTGAATTTGCTGGATGTAGCTTTAAAATTTTTAATTCCCTTTAAAAAACTTAAAATATTGTTCTTCATATTTCTTCCTAATTAGCAAGAAAACACTGAATGTAAAGATTGCGAAACCCAGAAATCAGAAACATAGGTTTTGACAAAATTTCCTAAGTTAAAAATATATCTGCATTCCACATGTTCCCTGAAATTGTGAAACGTCCTAGTAGGGATGTAGACCACTTTTACATTATGTATAATGTCCAATTTGTCATTTATTCAATTTACAAATTATATATCTTGGGAAAAGCTATATTCTGTCTCATAAGCTGTCTTGCTCCACAGACTGCCCTCCCCGCTGCTAAACCAGTTTCTAATATTTACCATAGTGTCCACCATTTATTATCAACAACCTCTTCATAGAAAGTTCTCTGTATACTGTCTCGGTAAGTAAACCCCAGCTGTCACTGGCTGACTTTACTTCCGTTACAGTCCTCACACGTGAACCAAGGTCTCTCGTTCTCTCTCGTGCACACATGCCCTCTCTGTAGTCTTTCCCTCTCTCCATCCCACCCTGCCCAAGAAGGAAATCATCGAGATCCATACTGCCATTTCTCAACTATTGCTCTTCCAACCTCAACTCCAAATTCCCCTCTTAGGAAGCTCCAACAACCTGGTTATACCACATACTCTCCATTCTCATCATTGTCAGCTTGCAAAGAAGCACCTCTATCTGATAACAGCCTCTTATCCTCTTAAACCCTCTCCTTATTCCACTAGATCTTTTCCTTATACTTGGCTAAACTGCGATCCTTTATGCCCTCCTCTGTTCTCTAACTAAGGGGCTGCTGCAGGAAAATGGCACTGCCTTGTAGTCGAATAGCTCTCAACATCACCTGAACTCTCAGGAATCTTTTACTATTTCCTACCTGACAAAGCAGCTTTTAAAATGTTTACCAGGTACCCTGAAGCCCCTTAAACAACTCCAGCCTCTGCTCACTCTCAATTTTAAAAATCTTACCTCTTCCTTCACGGAAAAAATAACAAGCAGGTGGTAACACCCCAAAATGCTATTCCCTCCACCTTTTAATCCACCTCATGAGTAAACATTCTTACCTCCTTGTTCCTGTTTCAGAAGCAGCATTAACTCTCCTTCTCTCTAATGTCAATATCTCTACCATTATCTATCCAGTTACCTCTTCACTGCTTCAAATTTTCCATCTCCACTGACTCCGTTCCCCTCTGTGGCAGGCCTCATTCTAGCATTCCACTCACAAGTTCACTCTTCCTTTCTTCAGTTCAACTTCTATCCACATCTCACCCCCTGTGAATTACCTCTTCCATCTCCATCATGCTACTGAAAATCTTTCAAAGTTCACCAGTGATCCATTAACTGCCAAATCCAAAGAGCTATCTTCAGTTTGCTTCCTATTTGACATCCCCATAGCATCTTCTATTTCTGGCAACTTGTGAATTAGAAAGTCTTCTGCTTCAGTAGTTCCATTCACTCCTGGCCACCTACTGCCTCTCAGATCATTCCTTCTCAGCCTCTCAATGGCTCTTGCTTCTCTGCCCAACATTAGATTAGGATTCTCCAGTCCTCCCTCCTTAGTCTCCTTTTAACCTGACTTTTCACACTCTCCCTGGGTGATCACATTCGGTACAATAACTTCAAGTATTACCCTCATGCCATTTACCCTTAAATTTTATTTCTAACTGCAGCCTCTCTTTGCAACTCCAGACTCATATTTAACAGCTTCCTGAGACCATTCACTAATCTTCTGTTGGTTACCTAGATTTACATATTCAAAAAAAAAATTATTCATGTTTTTCCCCATAAACCTATTCTATCTATGTGATACTCTGATTGATGGCATCATCATCTACTTCATGTCTCAAGCTAGAAGTTTCGATGTTCCCATTCTCTAAACCCCCATAAACCAACACATCAACAAATACACAGAAACATCTCAAAACCTGCCTGCTTCACTATTCTCACTGCTACTCTCACTTACTTGCACTACTGCAACAGCCTCATAACCTGTCTACGTACTTTCAATCTCCTCTACTTAAGTCAATTTTCCCAACTGGTAACAGAATAGTTTCTGATTTACAATGCTAAGCCTATCACTCCCTGCTTAAAAATCTCTCTCGACTGCCTAACACAACAGAACACTATCCAAACCCAAAGTTAGGCATGCAGGTGCCACTGCATTTAGGCCTCTCTCTCCCACCACATAGACAGACACACACACACACACACACACACACACACACTTCGCTTAACTACACCTACCACCAATGACCACTTCACTCTTGTCACAATTAGCTCCTGACCATTCTCCGTACACTCCAAGCCCTTACATGATCCCACAGCCTTTTCACCAGCTGTTCCCTCTGCCTAGGGTCAGGTAAATGCAGCTCAAATGGCACTTCTGAGTGAAGCTGGCCCCGTTCACCCTAGACTGATGTTGCTCCGTTCTCAGAGTAAACTGCTCACATCTGTTTAACAGCATTTATCACACTGGGGTTCTTTTACACAGCTGTGTATTACTTACACGTATTCTATCATCTATAAGATGCTCCTGGAAGGCAGGGACCATGACTTAACTTATACATCTTAGTAGGTACCTAGCATATTACCTGGTACACATTAGGGCCTGAGAAATTAATTGCTAAATAAATACTAAATAGGCAGATTAATGTCTCTCTTTTACATGACTAATAGTTTGCTTTTTTAATGCTTCTGTTCTGAGTACCAAAGAGGTCTTCCACAATAGGAATGCTATATGCCGCTAATTCCTTTTACCAAAACTGGCCATCCTACCTTCTGCATTGCAGTAGAAGAAACATATTTTCAAATTCAAGACTTGGTTAAAATAAATTTGATTTAATTGTGTTTTCTGATTAGCTGGCTGTCTTGGGGTTTTTTTTAGCTTGGTTGGTTGGTTTTGTTTTACATTCCTACAACACATTCCATTAGTTTTGTACTTGGTAACAGAAGGCTATGATACCACTGCTGGATGTTAGATCATAAAGTTGAAAAGCTGCTATTCAAATAGAAGAACAAAACATTTGCCTGAGAG
This sequence comes from Galeopterus variegatus, assembly GCF_000696425.1. NCBI lineage: Eukaryota > Metazoa > Chordata > Mammalia > Dermoptera > Cynocephalidae > Galeopterus > Galeopterus variegatus. The sequence goes on from NW_007737115.1 coordinate 16,617, forward strand.
CATCCATAGCTATGGCTAAAGCAAAATAATTCCTCACAATCACTAACTCTCAACAAATCCTTTGACACTGGAAGAAAAAATTAGTGTTTAATGATACAGGAAACTAAAATTCAACAATTAAAGGACTCACCCAAAATCATGAAAATAAGCACAAAGTTCAGACTAGAACTCTGAAATCCCTAGCTCTCAGATCCATATCTGACCACTCAGCCATTTACATATAAGTCAGCAATATCTCCAACTAATAAAAAGTATTTAAAAAAACAGAAAGGCAATCTGAATTGCTATAAAGACGTGCAGTACTGGAGTATACATTTTTTAAAAAACATTGAAGAGTCAAAGTGATATTTGGCAAAAGCTAAAAATCTGCTTCTCCTTATCCTTTATTTATTCTCCGATAAAATCAAAAAAAGGAAAAAGCAACAACAAAAAAAATTAACATTTCAAACCTTCAAGGAATTCTTGATACACAAATTACATATCATATACAAATTATACCTTAGTCCCAGCTAATCAAAAAGCTTTATCCCATTTATCAGAATTGCAGGTTTAGATTATTAGAATTAAAAAATAAGTAAAGCTACATCTTTGGCTTAGGCTTAAAGTACTTATAGTGTACCTACTAGTTATATAAATTGCTTCAAAAGTAAAAAAGAAGTAAATTGCTTATAGCTATGTATTTGGATCATATCTTTTATTAAACTCAGTGGCACTGTCTCTTTTAAACCTCTTTGTGGACAGATAGAAAATGGGCTAAGACCTTCCCAAGGTGCTTAGCAACCCCAGGAGTCAGCAAAGCATAAGCAAGCCACAAATATTCAAAGGTCTTGGGAAAAAAGGAGCCACAACTGCTAAGCAAAGAATACACTTCATACATATACTGCCCCTTGCCAAATACAACAAACGTATTCCTGAAAGTTGTGTAAAACCCATTTTGTTCAATTAATACTATTTTAAATATATTGTAGGTCATTTAAAAAAAAACTTGAAATGTGAACAAATCAAGAAGGTTTACAGGTGCACGTTTTATCTGGCTTGCACATCTGGATCTTTCACAGGTGCCTTCCCTGCACTTTAGGGACGTATTCCAGGGTACCCTCCTGCTTGCCCTACCAGATAAGCACTATTTCCTTGGTCATTTCACAGAGGAGAAAGCTGAGGCTCAGCGGAGTGAAGTCACTGATCTAGAGTCCCGCAGAAACTGACACCTGGGCCTGAACACTGCGCAAATTATCGTGCACCCCACTTTGCTGCAGCCTGACCGCTGTAGAGACGCTCATGTCATTTCCTTTGCCGTTTCTATCTTATTTTTACTCTTCTTTAAATATTAAAGACAAATAATAAAAACAGCCGCGCAATGATCGGAATAAAGCTGTTCACATTTATGTCGTTCTCTTGAACTCTTAAAAAAACTAAACTCAGAAACACCGCGTGGCTCCCACCACGCCGTGATGCTGGGCTCGGGCAGTTCCAAGAGGACTGTACCGACTGTTTGTACCATCGAACCCGCACCCGGGTTCTGCCCTAAGTCCAGCCGGTGCTGACTCGGTCCTGGGAGGGATCTGAAAACTCCCGCGCTCTTCCAGCATCACTTCCTTGGCCAGTGTGGACCCCCCAGGAGGGGCGGCCTGCGCGGCCCGGCGAGGCCGAGGCCGCGGTCCTACCTCGTCCCGGACACAGATTCCTCTCACAGCGGTAAACCCCGTGGTCGGACTTCTGGCGGCGTCCTGCCGACCACCCCCACCGGCTGCTCGAACTTTCCTCAGAACTTTCCCACCCGAGCCCGGACTGGCTTTCTCTCTGCCAGGGGCCCGGTGGCGGGCTGCGCCGAGACCCCCACACGGGGCGCGCGCCCACCGGCCTGGGTAACGGGCCCGGGGCCTGCGGGAGACGCCCCTCCCCGGACCAGCCCGCACGGGCGGGGCGGCCGCCACGCCGGGCAAGATTCCACTGAGAACCTGAGGGAAGGGGCGGGAGGGGGAAACCCGGAAAAACGACAACCTGGCGCCCCTCCACGCAGGCTTTCCGCTCCGCCGCCGCCAAACGGTTTCAAGTTCTGAAGAGCCTCGGGGTCGCCGCCGCCGGCCGTTGCCATGGCAACGCTCCCGGCTGCGGCTGGCACAGATCCCCAGGCCGGGGGCGGGAACTTCCGAGCTCGCATTTCCCAGCCCTCCCGGCGGCGGCGCGTGTGCGGCGCCGTTGCCATGGCGACGCTCAGGCTGGCCCCGCAGTTTCTACGCTTGCCTTCCAGCTGGGTGGCCTCCCGGTGGGTCCCAGGACTAAGCTTCCAAAATGACCAGAGCGCTGTCTGGACGCTGCTGCCCCCGGGCATCCCGCGCACAGAGCACCTTGTGAGCACTTCAGGGGCCATGGAGAAAAAACAAGTAGAGAACAAGAAAATGGGTTTGCTGGAGTGTTCACAGAAAGGCGCGCCCATTATCTGGACAGATATCAGGGTCTAATGAGTCTGAAGAAGGGAGCATTTACTCCCTGATATATCTCACAGCCCAGAGGCGAATGAGGGCCAATTAAACAGGGAAATGAGCAATACCTTTTTTGTTTTGTTTTGTTTTGTTTTGTTTGTTTTGTTTTGTTGCATTCGGAACTATCCAAGGTCTTAAAAAAGTAAACTGACAGCGAGTTCCAAAGATCCTGAAATAAAATAAAAAGGCTTTTTGTTTACCAGTTCTATGAAGAAAAGCAGCATCATGTGGAAAATGTATTTTTGCTCCCCCAGGAAGTCTCATCCACCTCAGGGCAGCATTGCTATGTTATGGTGGTCTTTGGTCTTCTATTACATTTCTGGAGAAGCTCTGAATTATATATTTTAAAATACCAGGCAGGAACAAAATTTAAACTGTAAAAACACTCACTTAAATGAAATGTAGTTTACTACTGTTTTTCATCAAATTTCACAACAGGATTCCTTCTGTAGTATCTGTGCAATACCCTCAGTGTGATGTCAAATCTAACATAAGCACAGCTTGAAGCGTCTTTTCAATTTTCCATAAAGAAAATAGAAGATTCATTCATTTGTAACTAGTTACTTTCAAGCTTCCAGAGGGAAGCCATATTCTTTTCAAGGTGCTTTTTCAAACCCATCGCACTGGAAGTAAACATCAACAGTTCTTCATCGTTTCAGAAACAAATCATGCTAAGAAAAAGAAAGAGTACAGAATGCTTTTAAGAATGTTTAGTTTTCTTTCCTTTTTTTTTTTTTTTTTTCCTTTTTTTTGTCTTTTTTTTTCTGACCGGCAACGGGATCGCAACCCTTGGTGTTGCACCCGCACCGCGCTCAGCCAGTGAGCGGGAACCGGTCTCCACATGGGATCCGAACCCTCGGCAGGAGCGCGGCACAAGCGGCGCACTCTCCAGTGTGCCACTGGGCCGGCCCATAAGAATGTTTAGTTTTCAAAAGCATATTTGAACGTGTTCATAGCTAAGGAACGATCCGAATCCAGACCATTTGCATTGAAAATCAGAAACGCACACATGTAATTGCAGGAATTTGTTTTGTCAGTGAAGACCCTCAAGATTCGCAACTACATGTAGTTATATTTGGTCAAAGGATACAAATAATTCAGCTAGATAAGAGGAATAAGATCAAGACGTCTATTGTACAACAGGGTCACTACAGTTAATAACAGGATATTGTATTCCTGAAAATTGCTGATGGTAGATTTTAAGTGTTCTTATCACAAAATTGATAAGTATGTGAGGTAATGTATATGTTAATTAGCTTGATTTAGCCATTCCACAACGTGTACATCAATGTTGTACATGATAAATATATACAACTTTTTGTTTATTAAAAGGTAAATAAAGATACCTAATTACAGTAATGAAAGAACATAAAATGAATTTGACAAATGGTGTCTAAAAGAGAATATGAGCAGAAAAATGGGAGATAAAAAAGGGGGGAGACAAAGAAAAAAATGTAACAAGGTCAAGCTCAACTTCAGAGGAAGTAAGTACAGCAGAAAAAATATGACTTGTCTTAAAATATTTTCTCTACTTAGGTGAAAATAAGATGAGAAAATCTTCCTTCCCACTTTTAAGACCTAGCAGGTTGTCACTTTTATCATTTAAAAAACACATATACATTATATAATACATATCGTTATGCAAAGAAAAATATTAATATATGTATATAGAGTTTTTATTGTTATTTATGTTACAATGCATATGTAGCAGGGATGCCAGCTTGAGCCTGAATTGTGTTCACTTTAGGTTTCAAGTCTATATAACATGTCTAAAAGACTGGTGGGCAGTGTCCACTTGGAATCTCCTTACCTGAGAACCAACAACCTCTCCTAGGAAGTAGTAAGTCATCCCAAAAAAATTGTAAACAGATCTGATTCAATGAAAGTATGTAAACATTGAAAGGGAAATTGATTCTACATGAAGCATGGTGCTGGCCATGGATTATCCTCCAACCCTCCTCCTCTTCTCATAAGAGAGGGATTCCTAATCTTTTGGGTTGAGGAATCTTAAAAGCTACAGAAGTTCTCTCCCGTATTCCACCACCACCAAACGCCCACATGTCCAAAAATTTGTTTACAAATCAAAAGGTTCCCACAAGTTCAAAAGTCTATCCATGGAGCCCAGATCCATTTAAACATTGAGAACAGAAGTCTTAAGCAGCATTAATGTCCGTACTTTCTGGAGATAGCAAATCAATACTGACATCATTGCCCTTAACACTGAGCTCTAGCAACCTCAGGGCAGACATTAGTGAAAATAGCAACAGCAGGGATGCCTTATATCAAGCATTGGAGGCAAGAAATGAGAAAAATAATATTCTCACAGCTATGCAGAATTGGAGAAAAGTAAATGATGTGCACCATATGGTAGTTCACTAGGATACAGAGCACCCATGAGATCGACTCTGGAGACCCCTAGAAATATTTGGGAAGAAATTGCTAGAATCAGAGTCCATTCAGGGACCCCAAAGGTGAAGCCAGATAAATATTGTTTTGCAACTGTTGCAATGTAGCCCCAAGATTGTATGGCCTGAAAAATAGTTTCACGTAAATATGTTATGGCCAAACACCTATGACAACAAATGAATATGATATATAAACATGTTATGGCCAAACACCTATGACAACAAATGAATATGATATTTATGTCTAGTTAATTCTTGAAGGATAATAATTTGTCAACTTGATATACATTTATTGAAAACCTGGTAAATGTGGGTATCTTAAGGGAATATTTTCTCTGCTAGAAACGCTCTGACACCTTGCTTTTCACCTCAACTTAAACGTCCCTTCTTCAGAGAGGCCTTCACTGATTCTCAAGCTACCTCTTATTCTCTTTCAAAGCCCCGCATTCTTTTTTTATCATTGCATTTATAAAAATGTATCATTGTTGGGGTTCAGAGAATGATACCCCAAAGTATGGCACCTTGGCATGCTGAGCACTTTTGAATTAAAAGAAATTGGAAGGCCATAGAAGCTGCTTCAGAACCAAGAACTTTGTGACCTTTTCTTGTTTCTTCCTCCTCTGCCCTCAAGCACAGGGAGGCACTCTCTCTGGAATTTCCTTGTCTGACTAAAAAAACTGCTTTCCAGAAAAAGTGAAGTTGTCTTAAGATCCCCTCCTTAGGAATCTCATCAAATAACCAGGAAGAATTAACTGCCTGAGAAGAAAAGAGGCTGCAAGTTGTCATCATGCCCAGACAGACTTTTCATGTATTCTTCCGAGACCAGCTCCAAAAGATTACCTGAGAGACTTTATCTGCATAATCAGACAACCCTTGTTCACAGTGCAGGTCATCCCCTCACCTCCCTGTGACTTGTCAGTCCCATTCCGTTTCCAAAGAGAATCATTTATAAACCATGTCTTGTCAACAGAGCCCATTTATTCTCCCTAATCTGGCTACCCCATAGCTCCCTAGTTTACAAACCTTTCATCCACCAGGCCAGGAAGACCAACTTACCTTGATTCAAATCTCTTGGAAGGACAGGGAATCTGATTGGACTAATTTGAATCAGGTGAGCACAATGACTTCGATCACCTATGGTCAGGAGATTGGGCATCCCATGATCTCACTTTCGTGCTTGGCAGAGAGAGAGGTGTTGGCATCCTTTTTCAGAGAAGGGAGTGGATGAGTTGAGTTACTGCAACTGGTTCCAACTACAACAGAGAATCAGAAGTTGTGAGAACCAAGATCATTCTCTGCCCTCCAAAAGTTTACAATATAGTGGGAGATAATGAGATAAACCAAGTAACCTTATTTGGAGTCACGTTATGTCACCTGACTTAAAAGGTATATAAGTGATATAAGATATAGAGGAGAAAGCACTATTCTGTGACTATAAAGTCAGTAGAGGAAAATATATACTGAACCGTGTTTTTATCTTTGATTTTTAAAAGATACTGAAATTGACGGCCAGCCCGGTGGCACACTGCTACAGTGCGCCGCTTGGGAGCGCGGTGGCGCTCCCGCCGAGAGTTCGGATCCCACATACAGACTGGTTCCCGCTCACTGGCTGAGCGAGGTGTGGGAGCAACACCACAACTACTTCAATCACGTATGGTCAGGAGACTGGGCATCCCATGATCTCACCTTTGTGCTTGGCAGAGAGGGGTTGGCATTTCTTTCTCAGAGAAGGCAATGGATGAGTTGAGTTACTGCAACTGGTTCCAACTACAACAGAGAATCAGAAGTTGTGAGAACCAAGATCATTCTCTGCCCTCCAAAAGTTTACAATATAGTGGGAGATAATGAGATAAACCAAGTAACCTTATTTGGAGTCACGTTATGTCACCTGACTTAAAAGGTATATAAGTGATATAAGATATAGAGGAGAAAGCACTATTCTGTGACTATAAAGTCAGTAGAGGAAAATATATACTGAACCTTGTTTTTATCTTTGATTTTTAAAAGATACTGAAATTGAAACATTATATCAATTGAAAATATTATTTCCTAACAGCTACAAATGACTTAAAGTAGCAAAGTAGTGATTTGTTGCAAAAACAAATCACATTTTACCTCAATTTTAAAAAATCAAATGGTAATCTCATTGATAATGAAACTATAAACAGGACCCTAAAAAACAAATTGTTTTTCTTTCCCGTGTGGGAAGTTAATTTTGCTATACTTCTCATATTGAAAGGGATCTGCTTATTTTCAAAATATAAACTTAAAATTAAGAATTAGTCTAGATAATGTTGAACAATGTGAACTCAATTACTCTCCACACAAAACATGTAAAAATATGACCTTTTACTAATTAGAAAGATAATAGTTTTACTAATTAGAAAGATTACTTGAACTAGCCCTGCATTTTGTTAAAAGTATAAAATCTGATAATTTGTTTTTATAGTCTTGCTCTATAAAGTTGTGGTAACTATAGCACAGACCTAGAGGTTACCTCTATTTGTATAAGCCACTGTTTTCTGGGTTTTCTGTTCTATAAGGTCGAATGTAAACCTGATATAGTAACTTACCTCTCTTAACTTTAAATTATACACATATAAAACATATATTTCTTAAAGGCATTCTTTTGATGCCTTCATTGCTCTGAAGATTAATACCGAGTACAAATCTATACTAATAAATACACAATGTAAGTTACAAAATAGTTTATAAACCATAATACCATTTTACGTACTTATCATACACACACAGAAAGAAAATCAACTTATAAGAATATGAATAAAGTGAGAGTGATTCTTCTCCAGGTGAAGGAGTTAAAGATGGTTTAGGTCCTGTCATTTTTACTTCCTTAATACCCATTCTAAAATGTCTCCAAAAATAACTCTATTTTGGAAATTATTGAGGTAGACACAAAATTATGACATTCACCGTACTTTTCTCCTTTAAAACATTTTGGGGTCAAGGTTTCAGCAATTTCAATGTAAATTTATCCTGTAAGTTAAAGGATTGTGAGTAATAGACACATTTTTTAAAAAGTAAGTACAGAACACAAGGACAAATATTAGTGACTTTGGATCACTAAAATAGATTATCAAGAATTACTTCCACTCAATATCAAAAATAATCAAAATAATCAAAAGTTAGCTATAAAGAAAAATAAAAATTTTTTTCCTAGACTGGTAATTTTGAATTGTGTATTTTTTCAGATTATAAAAGTTTTTATACCATTACAGGAAAATTGAAAAATGCTGAAAAGTTAAAAGAAGAAAATTAAAATTATGCATAATCCTACCATTAAGGAATAACCACTATTAACATTTCTATATATTTACTCAAATCTTATATCTATATCTACATATATCACCATTTTAAACATCTCATTATTTCATCATTCTGTTATAACATAATTTACTTAATTATTCTCCTGTGGTTGGATATGTAAGTTATTAGCAATTTTTTGCTCTGATAAATAATGCTGCAATAGATGCCTTTGACTATATATACATCTTGCTTGGAGTTTCCACCATCTCCATAAAAGAGATTCCTGCGGGCATAAAAAAGCATTAAGGCTTTTGATCAGTACTTCCAAATTGCTTTCTAGAAGTGTTTTACAAATTTGCAATTCCACTCAGTCTATGAGAGTAGCTGTCTCACATTAAACGTTTTTTTCATCTGTGCTAATTGTACATAAAAAAGAAACAGCATCTCTTTAATTGGTATTTTCCACCATTAGAAAAGTTGAAATATTTAAATATCTCTATTTGTCCTTTCTTTTTATTCTTCTGCAGTGTATCTGTTTTGCCCTTTGTCCTTTTTTGTGGAGTTTGACATGAGATATATATATGATACATAATATGTATTACAGATAGAGATAGATCGATAGATGTAGGTATCTTCCATGTTTTTAATGTATTATTTCAAAACTAGCAATGGCTCTGTATGCAGTACTTATGCATAAGCTGATATTCTAAAAAATCAAATTTCAGAGATTCCCATTTTGCATTAAGATATTCTGCATGAAATACATGAGTGACTCAACTATCTAGATGGAAAGCAATTTATAAATACCAAAAATTATTATTATTATTATGTAAACACATTACAGATAAATATCAGAACAATCCTGTAACCAGCAAATTCTTTAAATTGGATAGGAAATGATTCAGAGCATTCTATTTACTGACCACAAAAGTATAAATTATACCACAAATAAATGCAATATAAAGAGAGTAGAAAAGGAGAATTGAGACATATTTTCTTTTCTTCACTACTGAAAGAGCCGCTGCCTTTAGCACAGTGATTCTGAATAACTTCCCCATGAGAGAAGTAAGCAATATTCACCATTCCATCCCTGCTTCTGACTCTATCCTACCCTCTTGGAGCAATTCATGCTAAAGGCTTAACAGAGGGCAACTGGCTGTCTTTCTTCCCTCCCCTTCAATGATATGCACATTGCCCCAGCTGTGTCCATACAAACTAGCAACCAACTATAAGGACACCTCCTAGCCTCACCTATACAGCAGTCTTTCCTACCAACCTGTTTTAACAACAGGCTGTAAAATTTCAATTTTAGAGTTCAGTTCTTTCCAGGAAGCCACTGGGAAAAGTCATGGCTGAACTAGCAGTGTAAGAACGATGCAAAAGACATAGTTCTGAAGTTGGATATCTGGTTCTGTTATTTACCAGCTTTGTGACCTGGGTAAGCCAGGTATACAACTTTCCTGAGCTTCAGTTTCTTTATCTTCCTTATGGGATGATTGGGAAGACTGAATTAACGAGGTGAAATATATGGAAAAATTAGCCCAGTGCCTGACACAAGGAGATTAAGCACAAAAATCTTCTTTTCCTTCCCAATTGTTTTGTGAGCACTTTGAAAAGCAATAGCTGCCACTAGGAGGCAGCAATAGCAAACAAAGAACTAATTATCACACAGACACACAGGCACACACACACATGCACACACAAACAAGTGTATGCACACAGGCACACGTTAACATACACAAAGAACACCCATATTCCAGCCACATACACACTCACATATACATGCATACTACACACACCACAAGTAACACACACACAAGGTATGAACATGTTCACACACTTGCACACCAACCATTTACATTCTGTCTCTCTCACACACACATTTTGACACACCCCAAGCGTTTTGGGTTTTGTTTTCCTTTTCTTTCTGTCTTTTATCTTTTTAATCTTTTATTTAGGGGTTAAAACAGGGAATAATTCCCAGGCTAGTAGATAGGAAATGTCACTGATGGACACTAATTATTGAGTGGGGGCTCAGGATCTCAGAAATGAGATCCTACATATTGAAAGATTGGTCAATGTCTTAGGAATGAGGGAATTTATTTTCTATACCATAAACTTCTTGCAGAAAGATGTTATACCGTAAAAAAGATGTTAAAACATTGATACCTTTGCATTTAGAAACCCATCCTGCCATAACCAAAGAGAAAAAAGATGGTCATTGAAAAGCACCTCCAGGGACCTACTTCTCTTGGGAGAAGACCCCCTTAGCCATGTGCAGCTTATAGGATCCATTTAGTAGGCAGTTGCTAATAATGTAATTTTACCTTGGAAAGACCAAATTCAGCTCTGCTAGTATAGAGGATGATAACCAGCTCCTTAGGGTTCTTAATTCACTCTTTCTTCACTGGGTTATATGTGGCGGCTAGTACTTTCCGAGTATCAGCCAGCAGGGGAGATCACTACACACTATGGCTGGGGAGGGCATAGCTGAACTTTGGTGACAGGCAACCTGGTGATCTAAGCATTTGAGAAAGAAAAAATTTGGAAAATGGAGTCTAATTATGGGACCAAATGGACCACATAATTACTAAATAGGGGGGTTGTAACTGGGCAGTTTCTGTTGATGGGCTCCTCTAAATCCAAATTGCCTCTTCAGTTTGCAAAAACAGCAGCTTTTTCTTTCTGTGAAAATATCATTAAATTAAAGGAATCAGTACTATGGTCTAAGCTCTTAAGTCCACTCTGATTATTTTTCAGGGATCCAAGCCTATGCAGCAGCCTGAAATGCCTTCTGGTGAATAAAACGGTACAAAAAGCCATCCTCAGAAAACTTGCCATATTCCACAAGCTTCTTTGTAGAATAGGCTGTGGAGGAAGGCAGCGTTGAAAAGGTACTGTGGGTTTAAAATAGGAGTGCTGGGCTTGTAAGCTTTTGGCTTGCTGAATATGTGATGCTAACAAAAACCAGACCTATTTATTGTGCATAGGCTTAATTCAGACAATAGTACAGCTCATTTTGTTTTAATAATCCTTTTCTTTTATTTATTTTCTATGTTTAAGGTGATAAAGCTTCAAAATGTTAGCAATTGTTCATTCTGAATGGTGGAGATATGGATGCGAGATAGATTATTCTCAGTGCTTTTCTACATTTTAAAAAAACTTTCCCCCCAAACAAACCCCCTTTAAAAAAAACAAAAGATGCAAAAGAATATAATTCCTACCCTTGCCAACTTCCTGTTAGTTCTTACAATAAAAGAAGCAGGTAGAAAGAATCCATTTGTATTACTTAACTATTGCTGCATAACAAATTATCCCAAAACATAGAGGCTTAAAATAATGATGTTTATTATCTCACACAGTTTCAGGAATTTGAAGGTGGGTTAGCCTGGTGATTAAGATTCAGGTCCCTTATGAGGTTGCCGTCAAGATGTCGCTGTAACTGTTGCCATCTAAAGGACTGACTGGGGCTCGAAGGTCTACTTCCAAGGTGGTTCACTCACATGACTGGCAAGTTGATACTGGCTCTCCATAGGGTTGTCTGACCTCTCCATAGTGTTGCTTGAATATTCTCATGGCATGGCAGCTAGCCTGCCCCAGAGCTTTATCCAAAAGAGAGCAAAGCCAAAGCTGCAATGTATTTCATGACTTCACCTTGTAAATCACTCTCCCTCATTTAGACAGTGTCCTATTGATTTCACAAAGCAGCCCTATTCATTGTGGGAGACACTATACAATGTGGGAGACTACACAACAGCATGAATACCTGGAGGCAAGAATCACTGGGGACCATCTTAGAGCCTGGATATTATATCACCCTAAGGTGATTCTGCCTGTAATTTTGATTAGAAATGAATTTAATTAGTAATAGATAAGCTGAGGTGTGAAAGATTCCCTAAGGCTAGTCACAGATATTATTTTTCATAATTAGGAAACTTAAACCATTATGCTGAGAGACTTTCCAAGAGTAGAACCTCCCATTTACCTCCTCTTTTTGTTGAGAACTGAGCCTTGCCCAATGCCAATGACCCTAGAGATGTTATATATTGCAATTCTTCACAGAAAGTCTTGATAATTAATAACATAAGATCAACACCATTCTAACAAAGAAGCTGATGAACAGTCTAATACAAGAAAAGGTGGAAGAAATTGGAGCTACTGAACGTGGAGACAAGAGGTTGACAATGTTAGAAAGGCTGTTACAATACCAGTGTCTCCTTCATATGCTTGTTTTCAGGTATAATGAATTAATCTATGCAAATTCCTTGCCTCATGTTTGGCACATAGTAAATTCTCAATAAATGTGAGCTACATTTAAAAGAGTACAATGTCAACTATTTATTCAGTGTCTTTTTAAAACATTTTGCTAAGTGTTTTGTTTTAATTCTCCCCAAAAGCCCTGGATATATAGGTACCACTTTACCATTTCATAAATGAGGAAATGTACTCACATAAGTTAAGAAATTTGCAAGAACGAAGTCAGTATTCAAACTCAGGTCTTTAAGATATTGGAGACCGTGCTCTTAACAGGATGCCATGATAGCTCCTGTGTAGAAAGGTTGGCAACGTTTTCTGTGACACTGCAGAAAGCACTGACCAGTTAATGTAAGCCACAGGATATAAATATTTTACTCAATGCAACAATCTTCCACCAAAAACTGACCATCAATTAAAAAGCAAACTTTCAGATAGCCATCTTTAATGTGTATGTACCTAATAACAGCTCCAAAATAGATGACGCAAAACCCAAGGTAATTAAAAGGAGAAGTAGAATAATTTACAATTCTAGTTGAAAATGGAAACAGTCTTCTCTCTGGAATTGATAGAACAAACAGACAGAAAATCAGTCAGCATATAAAAATTTAAAGGCACTATCAACAAATTGACCTAGTTGACATTTGTAAAGCATTATATCCAACAATGGCAAGATGCACGGTTTTTTTTCAAGTGCATAATGAACACTTACTAAGAAAGACAATATACTGGGCCATAAAACAAGTCTCAGTAAATTTAAAACTATTTAAATTAACAAAGTATGTTCTATGACCACAATAAAATTAAATCAGAAATCAATTTTAAAAGACACGAAAATCAACAAACATTTGGAAACTATGCAACACACTTTGAAATAATATATGAATCAAAGAAGAAATCACAAAGGAAATTAGAAAATAATTTGGACTCAGATAATGAACACACACATATCAAAATCTGTAAAATGCTGTTAAAACCAGGCTAAAATAGAAGTTTATAGCTTTTAGTGCTAATATTAGAAGAAAAAGAAAGTCCTAAAGCCAGCTGGTTCTTCGGGAAAAGTTAATAAAATTGGTAAAAACCTAGCTACACCAATCTAGAGAAAAAAGACACAAATGACAAATTACAAATATCAGAAATAAAAGATGGGACATTACTACAGATACCACAGACATTAAAAAGGTCAATAAGGAACAATTATGAACAGTTTAATGTCCCTCAAATTCTACAACTTAAAAGAAATAGATAATTAAGGAAATTCAAACCAAAACAACAATAATATACTATTTTACACCCTGTAGGATGACTGAAACAAAAAAGACAGATAATAATGTGTCAGGGAGCATGTAAAGAACACTCACACATTGCCGGTGGGATTGTAGAATGCTTCATCCACTTTGAAAAAAAGTTTGACAGTTCTTCAGATGTTAAATAGAGAGTAACCATATGACCCAGCAATTCTAATCTTAGTTATACACCCAAAAGAATTAAAAACATATGTCCACACAAGATTTGTACATAAACATTCATAGCAGCATTATCCACAATAGTCAAAAGGTAAAAGTGACCCAAATGTTTATCAAGAGATTAACAAGCAAAATGTAGCAGAGAAATACAGTGGACTATTATGTGGCCATGGTATACGAACATAATGGAATACTACTCAGCCATAAAAAAGAATGGAATTCTGCTATTTGCAGCAACGTGGATGAGTTTGGAGAAAATTACATTAAATGAAATAAGCCAGACAGAGAAAGAGAAATACCACATGTCCTCACTCATAACTGGGAGGAAAGAAAGAAAGAGAGGAAGGAAGGAAGGAAGACCACAATAAAACACTGAACTTTCAGAAGGAGAGAACAGACCTATAGTTACTACAGGTGGGAAAGGAGTGGGGGAGGGGAACTTAAGTAACTGGGCAAGGGACACAAAGAATAACTATGATTTGTGGTGATGAACATGCTAATAATATTGATATGATCATCACATGCTGCACACAAATACTGATAGTCAACTCTGTACCCCATAAATATGTATAGTCAATGATGTTTCAATTCAAAAAATAAAACTAAATAAATAAAAAGGAGTGAAGTATTGATACAACCTGGATGAATCTTGAAAACATCATGCTGAGTGAAAAAAGCCAGACTCAAAGGGTTACATACTATATGATTTATTTATGCAAAATATCCAGAACAGGCAAATCCACAGAGATAGAAAGTACGTTGCCAGAGGATGGGAGAAGGAGGAACGTGGAGTGACTTCTAATGGTTATGGGGTTTCTTTCTGAGGTACTAAAAATGTTCTGGGGGGCCGGCCCAGTGGCGCACTGGAGAGTGCGCCGCTTGAGAGTGCGGCGGCGCTCCCGCCGAGGGTTTGGATCCCATGTGGAGACTGGTCCGCTCACTGGCTGAGCACGGTGCGGGCGTAACATTGAGGGTTGCAATCCCGTTGCCGGTCAGTAAAAAAAGACAAAAAGGAAAAAATAAATAAATAAAAATAAAAAATAAAAATGTTCTGGGATTAGATAGTAGTGATGGTTGCATAACTTTGTGAATATATTAAAAACTACTGAATTGTACATTCTAAAGGAGTGAATTTTATGGTATGTGAAACATCTCAATAAGGCTGGTATTTCTTTTAAATGGGCAAATTTTATAAAAGCCAAACATTACCAAAGCTCAATCAAGAAAAAATAGCCTTAAGTGTTCTCTATATATTAAAGAAATGTAATTCAAATTAAAAACCCTCCACAAAGAAAACTCCAAGCCCAGTGGTTTTACAAGTGAACCCTACCGAACATTTAAGGGAGAAAAAATATGAATTTTAGAGAGACTTTCAAAAACACTGGAGGAAATTACTTCCCAAATGGTCTTTCTCCTCTCAGGTGTGCCAGG
>NW_007737115.1:31929-37042 GCF_000696425.1 Galeopterus variegatus
AACATCATGCTGAGTGAAAAAAGCCAGACTCAAAAGGTTACATACTGTATGATTTATTTATGCAAAATATGCAGAACAGGCAAATCCACAGAGATAGAAAGTAGGTTGCCAGAGGATGGGAGAAGGAGGAATGTGGAATGACTTCTAAATGGTTATGGGGTTTCTTTCTGAGCTACTAAAAATGTTCTGGGATTAGATAGTAGTGATGGTTGCATAACTTTGTGAATGTATTAAAAACTACTGAATTGTACATTTTAAAGGAGTTAATTTTATGGTATGTGAAATATCTCAATAAAGCTGGTATTTTTTTTAAATGGGCAAAAACACTACCAAAGCTCAATCAAGAAGAAATAGCCTTAAGTGTCCTCTATATATTAAAGAAATGTAATTCAAATTAAAAACCCTCCACAAAGAAAACTCCAAGCCCAGTGGCTTTACAAGTGAACTCTACCAAACATTTAAGGGAGAAATAATATGAATTTTAGAGAACCTATTTCAAAAACACTGGAGGAAATTACTTCCCAAATGGTCTTTCTCCTCTCAGGTGTGCCAGGGGGTCTACCTAAGAGATGGTGTCATCTTGGGGGCTCAACATTGGTCTCTGGTGTTGGTGGCTTGCAGGTTGGACATTCAGTCAAGGCAATATCTAGATCAGCCTGCATAAGTAGGAGGCCGTACTGTTGGGCCCATGCACGGTCTCCATGCTTGTTACCATGGCAACTTCACTCATGTGGCCATTGTGCCAGCACTTGGGTGGCTAGAGAACAGTTGCTGTCAACTGGCCAAGTCTTTCTTCCTGTCTGGCTGTTTGGTACCCTACTAGTGGGAATTAACATGTGCATGAAAGGTCTTCTTACTTCATGTTCGCCTCATTTATTTATTAACTTCTCTGTACTCCAGGCCTCTTTCTCCTCTCAGACTCTTGTCATCCTATATCTTAGATTTATTAAGCAGAAGGACAGGGGGACGCAGAGTGTGAAAAAGTAGTGAGTCAGCACCACAAAAAGAACCTGAATAAAAGAACACAAGCTTACCGAGTTCAAAGTCCGATGATAGTCAACAGTCTATTTTAGGATGTATGATCAGAGCCAATAACCTGTGCTTGGGCACTTTGTCACCCACACTATGGCTTCTGCAAGAAGTGTCAAAGACGCACAAATATCTATTGATTATTAGGTGAATTATTTCACTTATCTTTCACGATCTTACACTTTTTTAAAAATTTAGGTTCCTGTTTTCTTCTGAAATCATCTAACACAATCCACCATTAAGTGTTTGATCAACCACCTAAAACTGAAAAGACTTCAGGAAGA
Organism: Galeopterus variegatus; assembly: GCF_000696425.1. Classification (NCBI taxonomy): domain Eukaryota; kingdom Metazoa; phylum Chordata; class Mammalia; order Dermoptera; family Cynocephalidae; genus Galeopterus; species Galeopterus variegatus. The sequence continues at coordinate 33,243 of NW_007737115.1, forward strand.
GGACTCCTTGCTGAAATGCACTGATTGAGTTATAATTTCATGTCGAGATCATTAACATTCACTTATGGAACTTTTCTGTATCTTTTGCAGAAGTAAAACCAAAGATGTTCACTAAGTTTCCCAGTATACTTTCTAATAAGGACTCACCTAAAAGCTAGAATTCACTACTAGGCATGATTTGATTCATATATTTTCTTTCTTCGTGTAATAAAACCATATATTCAATGTGTGAAAGCTCACAGCTCAACGGAGTCCAATCATGATTATTAACTCATTCTAGGTGCTGGGTACATCTCTGTATTCCTAAAATACTCTAGTTTGGTTTTATAAAATACAATATCTGTGTTTTTTTTTGTTTTGGGTATGTGTGTTTTATTTTTACGTCTTATGTGTCCTTTCAACATTAAGCTGTTCCAAATCCCTCCTGAAAGCAGGCATGGTAGAGCATACTAATAAGACTATACAGGCTATTAAAATGTCGAAGAACTTCTACACCAGGTGGTAAGTAGCTGTTGCCCAAGTGCTCTGGGTGTCAGCCACCAGACCTCCAGCTCCTCTCATAAGACCCCTCCCCGCTTTCCTGCAGTCTAGTAAATAAAGGGGAACACTGGTACATCAGGACACTTCCAGCCCCGACCCTGCACCCCCAAACCCCAGTTCAGGACTGCCGTCCCTTCCGATTGGTCCCATGCCATACTGGACATATCCCCGAGATAGCTCATAAATAATAAATACTTAAATAAACAACCCTCCATCCTTCACTGGGTGTGAACTGGGCTATCGGACTTCAGAAATTCCTGATTAATATTTCTTAGTTTATCTGAGTAGGGAATGGTCATTGTCTATATATTTTTTAAGTTTTATTTATTTTTATCGAAAAAATTATATATATATATTGCACAACATGTTGTCTTGAAATCTGTGTACACTGTGGAATGGCTAGATCGGGCTAAGTAACATAGGCATTACTTCATATATGAGGGGTCTTCATGATGTTCATGGAAAGATTCATATTATCTTTTAATTCAATTTTTCCACAAACTTTTTGAAGTACGCTCGTACTTACCATTATCTGTGTGGTGAGAACACTTAAAATCTACTTTCTTAGCAATTTTCAAGAATATGATATGGGCTGGCCCAGTGGCGCATACTTCAAAAAGTTCATGTAAATATTTGTATTATCTTTTAATTCTATTTTTTCCTTGAACTTTTTGAAGTACCCTAGTATAGTCACCATGTTGTACAACAGATATCTTGGTCTTATTACCACTAAATGAAATTTTGTATCCTGTGACCAACATCTCAATCCACAAACACCCACAGAATATGATACACGTTATTAACTATGAAGATACTTCAAAAAGTTCATGCAAATATTTGTTTTATCTTTTAATTCTATTTTTTCCATGAACTTTTTGAAGTACCCTAGTATAGTCACCATGTTGTACAACAGATCTCTTGGTCTTATTACCCTTAAATGAATTTTTTTTTTTTTTTTTGTCTTTTGTCTTTTTCCGTGTCCGGCAACGGATCGCAACCCTCAGTGTTGCCCCCACACCGGACCGGGTACCGGCAACGGGATTGCAACCCTCGTCGTCGCTCCCGCGCCTCGCTCAGCCAGTGAGCGGGAACCGGTCTGTATGTGGGATCCGAACCCTCGGGCGGGAGCGCCGCCGCGCTTCCCAAGCGGCGCACTATCCATTGCGCCACCGGGCCAGCCCCCCTAAATGAAATTTTGTGTCCTTCGACCAACATCTCAATCCGCAAACACCCACCTCCAAGCCTCTGGTAACCACCATTCCACTCTCTACTTCTATGAGTTCAAGATTTTTAGATATCACATAAAGTAAGATTCTGCAGTATTTGTCTTTCCGTTCCTAGCTTATTTCACTTAACACAATGTCCTCCAGGTTCATCCATGCTGTTCCAAATGACAGTATTTCCTTCTTTTTTAAGACTAAATAGTATTTCATCATGTATATATACCATATTTTCTTTATGCATTCATCTGTGGATGAACACTTAGGTCGATTCCACATCTTGGCTATTGTGAATAGTGCTACAATGAACACGGGAGTGAAGGTATCTCTTCAACATACTGATTTCATTTTCTCTGTATCCTCACCAAAACATGTTATCTTTTGTCTTTTTGATAAGAATTATTCTAACAGGTGTGAGGTGATATCTCATTGTGATTTTAATTTGCATTCCTCTGTTAGTGATGTTTGGGAATTTTTTCATATACCTGTTGAGCATTTATTTGTATGTCTTCTTTTGAGAAATGTCTATTCAGATCCTTTACCCATTTTTAAATCAGATTGTCTGTTTTATTATTATTGAGTTGTTGAGTTCCTTATATATTTTGGATATTAACCCCTTATAAGATTTACAAATATTTTCTCCCATTCCCTAGTTCATCTTTGCTCTATGAATTGTTTTCTTGTCTGTGTAGACACTTTTTAGTTCGATATAACTCCATTTGTCTATTTTCGCCTTTGTTGCCTGTGCTTTTGGGTTCATATCCAAAAAGTCATTGCCCAGAACAATTTCATAGAGCTTTCCCCCATGTTCTCTTCTAGTAGTTTTACAATTTCAGGTCTACATTTAAGTCTTTAATTCATTCTGAGTTGATCATTGTATACGGTGTGAGATCCTTAATTTCATTCTTCTGCATGTGTGTATCAGTTTTCCTAACACCATTTATTGAGAAGACTTCCTTACCCCATTGTGTGTTCTTGGCACCTTTATGGAAAATTAATTGACTGTAAATACTTGGGTTTATTTCCAGGCTCTCTATTCTGTTCCATTTGTATATGTGTCTGTTTTTATGCCAGTACCATGTTGATTTGATTGCTGTACCTTGGTCGTATATTTTGAAATCAAATGGTTTATGTCTCCAGTTTTGTTTTTGTTTTTATTTTTGGTGGCTGGCCAATGTGGAAATCCAAACCCTTGACCTTGATGTCCAGCTTTGTTCTTTTTGCTCAAGATTGTTTTGGTTATTTGGGGTTTTTCGCAAGTCCATACAGATTTTAGGATTGTTTTTTCAATTTCTGTGAACAATGTCATTGGAATTTTTATAGGGATTGCATTGAATCTGTAGATCACTTTGGGTAATACAAATATTTTAACAATATTAATTGTTCTAATCCATGAATATGAGATGTCTTTTTACTTATTTGTGTCATATTCAAATTTTTTAATTGATATTTTATAATGTTCAGTGTATAGGTCTTTCACCTCTTTGGTTAAATTTATCCTTAATTTTTTTGGTAGCTATTGTGAATGGGATTGTTTCCTTGATTTCTTTTTCAGATAGTTTGTTGTTAGTGTATAGAAACTACTGATTTTTGTGTTCTGATTTTATATCCTGCAACTTTATTGAATATGTGTATTAGTTCTAATACATATATTTAAATTTAAAACAGTAAAGGTAATTATGCAGTCATTTGCAACAAAAGGGGGGATAATATATTCTCCCTTTTTCCAGAGAAAATTCAGTGATCATGTGTAGGGCAGGAGAATACGCTTTAATTTTTGGACTGCTCTTTCTCCATTTCTAGAGCTGTGAGGTGGGATGAGGGGGAGGCCTGTTTTAAAATTAATATGTGACAGGTAAAAAAAAACAACAACAGTGGTTCTGAAGCTTTGTGCTTTGAGAGGAGGAAACCCAGAGTGGATGGCCCTTTTGTTCAGCAGAATCCTTAAATAGGGCTTTTTGATTTAGAAAGGAGAAGCACCACAACCTCTTGAACTTCACCTTCAACACACACACACACACACACACACACACACACACA
>NW_007737115.1:37444-38744 GCF_000696425.1 Galeopterus variegatus
TTTTAAATGGCAGCCTGGAAGGGAGAGGGGCCACCCCGATTTCGATAAAAGGAGGAGGAGCAGAGGGCATCTTGGAGAAGAGATCCAGCCCCCACCATATGGAATCAGATAAGGTCCTGACAAAGAAGCACAGGTGAGGAGATACCTACAGGGAACACGGATTTTAAAAGCAGCAATGAGTAGTATATCGTGCAGATGGCAAAGGTAAATAACTCCTTCCTGGACTTTTGTAAAAATGGGACTAAAGAGTTGGAGCAGTAGCTGGAAAAAGATGTGCAGTAATGGAAGATTTTTTAAAATAGGTGATATTACCATATATTTGAATATTGATTGAAATTCTCCAATAGAAAGGGAAAAAATGGATGAGCATTCATTGGAGGAGTAAAATCTTTAAGTAGGAGAAAGGAGACCCAGTGCATTGAGAGGGTTTGTCCCTTGGATGAGATCTCAAAGTTCATCCATCATAACAAGACATAAGGCAGAGCACATGGTACAGATACGGGCAGGATGATGCATTTGATAGTGGAAAGATGAAAAAGGATCTTTTCTATTTTCTCAGTGAAATGAGGAGCAAGGTTATCTGCTGAGTGTGAGGAGAAGGAAGCTGGCTTGAGGAGGGCTGAAAAGAGAAATAGCCACTTTGGAGAGCAGAGGAGTGAACAAACTAGAGGAAGAGAGAAGTGAACAAACTAGAGGAACATGATGGGACTGCAGGGCAGAACTGAGGGCCTATGTCATGTCTGTGTTCATGAATGTCAAGGGGGACCCATTGGCATGGGAGTGAGTTTTGCTTTTTCCCAGCAACATCCCAGGCGCAGGCATAGAGAAAGCAGGTGAAGCCTGGAGTGAGTCTGGCCAGCATGTGCTACAGGAGAACAGGGCAGGGGAGCTGAACAAATGCAAAAGAGCAAAGTCCATGATGGGTCATGGAATCTTAGTGGGGAAGACAAGACTTTTTGGCTTTATGTAAACCTGACTTCAAGGATTCAAATCTTGTTCTATTGACCTGGAAGTCCATGCTTATTTCTTTATGGTGATGCTTCTCAAACTTGAGGATGCATGAGAGTTATCTGGGAACTTTGTCATAAATGTAGATTTCTGGGCCATCCTCGAAAATTCTGGGACACAGCATTTTTTCTTTGTAATAAGTAAACAGGTAATACTGATGTGGGGGGTCTGTGAATCTTCCTATGAAAAATACTGCATTGCAAGTGTTTTAGTGAAAGCACTTGATGGGGCCGGCCCGGTGGCGCACTGGATAGTGCGCCACTTAGGAAGCGCGGTGGTGCTCCCGCCCGAG
>NW_007737115.1:39581-44795 GCF_000696425.1 Galeopterus variegatus
TTTTTTTTTTTTTTTTTTTTTTTTTGTCTTTTTGTCTTTTTTCATGACCGGCAACGGATCGCAACCCTCAGTGTCGCGCCCGTACCGGACCGGGACCGGCAACGGGATCGCAACCCTCGGTGTTGCCCCCGCTCCTCGCTCAGCCAGTGAGCGGCCGGTCTGTATGTGGGATCCGAACCCTCGGCGGGAGCGCCGCCGCATTTCCCAAGTGGCCGGCCCCACATTTTCCATTTCATAGCCGTGAAATGATAATGTTCCAAATATCTGGGTTTCTTTGCATGTCCTCATTCATAAGTGGGAGCTAAAAAACAAAGAAAGAAAGACCATAATAAAAAATTGAACTTGCAGAAGGAGAGAACAGACCTATAGTTACCAGAGGCAGGAAAGGGGGAGGAGGAGGGAAGATATGGAATAATTGGGGAATGGACTCAAAAAGTAATTATGATTCATAATGATGAACATGCTAATAATATTTATTTGATCATCACATACTGTACACAAATACTGATAGTCAACTCTATTCCATAAATATGCATAAATAAAAATTAAAATTAAAAAATAAATTTAAAAAACCACAAATATTTGGGTTTCTTAACCAGATAATATAAGGACAACATAAGGAGGCAATAAGTTCAGTAACTTTATTTTTTCACCTCCATTAGATTACTTGGAAAAACACAGATACGGGTATGGCATTTAATTTTGAATCTGAAAACCACCTTAGCATGGCTTTACATCTGATGCATCGGTTTTCCAGAAAGCAAAAGAACTGTGTTCTGTTGGGGGAGAAAAAGATAAACATTCTAAGAGAAACAATCATTTCTTAAATTTGTTAAATAGCTAAGCCAACTCAAGTACATTTTACAAATGTGTGGAATAAATGTAATTATATGAATGAAACCACTTAGCACGAGGTTTAAGTGATAGGAGAAAACATCAGGGAAATCAGAAGGCACCATTCCCAAGAGAGAAAATAAAAGGTTCTTTATAACTCTGACAGTCAGGATTAGAAGAAAAAAACTGTACCAGCCCTTTATTTTTTTCTCCAATGCACTAACAGCGCTGCATCTGTCTGAAGACCGTAAGGGAGAACAGGCTGAAGAAATACATCAACAAAACTCTGATTTTTTAAACAAAATTATCATCTTCTAATATTTTTTCTACCGATTTGCATTAGGCTTATTGTACTTTATCAATTTTAGTATTTAACATCCCACCAGGGCTCTGCTATCTTTTGAACAATGACAATTTATTCAGTGCATTTCTAACTACTTGTAGTTATCATTATAATAATGGAATGGTAATTTCATTGGCATGCATGACCCCATGTCATGCATAATATTTCTTTTTTTTTTTTTTTTGTCCTTTTTGAGACCGGCCACACCACGCTCAGCCAGTGAGCGCTGTGAGTGCACCGGTCATCCCTATATAGGATCCGAACCCCCTGTGACACATAAGAAGGTCACAGCAGAAGCTTCAGATTCTTGGCTTCAGTGAAAAAGAAATTCTGCTAGATATTGCCATTTCCTGTAAGCCTACATGGCCCTACTCAGATCCCATTTATTGAGCTGGTGCATCCATCAACCAGCCACTGTGAGTGTCGGCTGATAACAGTTCACAAATGCTCCTCTCTCTGAAGTATTCCGTTCAGTCTAGAGAAGCTACCTCTTCTACGGGGTTATGCAAACCAACCCCACTGCCATCCGCAGGGTCAGAGAAGGGAGCAGCCAGTAGGCAGTGACTGACTGAAAAAGGGACATAAAAAGCAGGTCCTCTTGCCTCTTGGTGGGTTAACTCTTAATTCATGGAGAATTCATGCTCCAGAGCTCCCAGGGGGATCACGCTGAAGCTAGACTCTAGCTGAGACCACATTCTTGTTCAAAACATAGCCCCTAGATCAGCATCAGCATCACCTGGGAACTTGGTAGAAATGCAGATTCTCAGGTCCCATCCCAGATCTACTGAATTAGAAACTCTGAGGTGGAGTCCAGAGACCTGTATTTAAGCAAGTCTTCCAGGAGATTCTGACACACAGTGAAGTTTGAGAACCAGCGCCCTATCCTATCTTACCTGTCTCACTCTCTATCTCGAGACACTCAATCAATCAACTGACTTGAATCCCTGTCTTAGGCTCTGAGTCTAGGAGACTCCAACCTAAGACGCTCGTCATTCACCACTTTGCCTGCTGGGCCAAACTTCCTCTTTCTGCTTAAACTGTCCAGCCCACAGCAACTCGAGCACAGGTATAATGCTAGGTTGTTGTTCTTTTTCATAAGTATGACACTGACTGGATGAAGGATAGACTCCTAACTCAAAAGGAGCCTATGTCTCAGGGAAGAGGAACCCATGTCTCAGGGAAAAGATGCCAGCTGGTGACAAATCCTTCAGCTGAGAGGTCCTGATGTAGACTCAAGTCATGTTCAGGGTGAGTAAGCAGAGAGACATAGAGATGGGAGAGGCCACTGAGATATGGGAAGGGCAGCAATAGTTCCTGACTTTCAGTTCCAGTCCTCAGGAGTACCAGTTGTATTTCACCTCCTCATCATCAATGTCCATAAAAACCTGTCGCCTTTTTACAATAAGCCCCAATTTTCTTGAATCAGCTTGAATGCATGGTTTGTTTTTGCAATGAAGAGTCTTGACTAGACAGAGTGAAAAAAAAAAAAAAGAAAGGATGCTCATAGGCAAAGACTTAAAAGCAAATATAGGAAGCCCACATGATCTTTTACCATATTATCAATGCTTACAAAGAATCTGTTTATTTCATACAGTGTAATATCAAGCAAGGTTCCTAAGCATGAGGCTTCCCCATGCACATGTGAGTCCTAAAGTCTTTCATGTGCCAATAGCTGTGAAGCAAGTCAGAGCAACAAGTGGAAAAATGATTGGAACAGAAAATGGCAAGTAAAGGTGATTCACTACATAAATTCAGGAACTTTGTGGGACCTCACCCATATTTCCATACCTTTGCAATTTGGTGTTGCAGGCCAGTTTCCCAGTTCGGTGCATTCTACTTCTTCTGGACCATCCAGGGCATGTGTATCATGGCAACCATATGTACTTTATCCTTGTAATGAAGTGTTTGTTTTGCAGGATATTTCACAAATCCATTGTCTGGTCTTGATGGGAATGGGCATTTTACTTCTAAAAGTTCAGTAAGACATATTAGGAATAAATATAGTGCTGTCCAGTAGTCATGAAAAGGCATGTTCCTTTTTCTTACACTCATGGAACTCTAGATATTAAAAAGGAAACACTTTGAAGGTAAATTAATGACACACTATTAAGATCTTTGGGCTCTCACATTTAATCATAAGGTATTATTGACTGTAAATTTCATCTCCACACAGCCTAAGATGATGAATTTTTTTTTTTGTCTTTTTTTTCCGTGTCCAGCAACGGATCGCAACCCTCAGTGTTGCCCCCGTACCGGACCAGGGACCGGCAACGGGATTGCAAACCTCGGTGTTGCTCCCGCGCCTCGCTCAGCCAGTGAGCGGGAACCGGTCTGCATGTGGGATCCGAACCCTCGGGCGGGAGCGCCGCCGCGCTTCCCAAGCGGCCCACTATCCAGTGCGCCATAGGGCCGGCCCTAAGATGATGAATTTGAAAGAAAAAAAAGTCTGTCTCTTTTAACAAACCATGAATTTAAAACACAAAGACTGCACCCCCATGCATATTTACCACGCTATTATTTGGTTTTAAAATGCTAAGCTTAATTGTTATTATTGTCTGCAGACTATGCAAGAAGCCAACATGAAATATGTCAGAGAAAAATGGTGCTGCTTCCTGGCCTCCTTAGGATCCTCAAGAGTAGAGCCCCAAATCCTTATCTCTATCTACCACAGTACAAGAAAGTAAGGCTGGAGCCAGGAGCACAATGTTCTTGGGAGCTTGTTTAATGAGGTAGTTAAGAGTACAAGCTCCAGAGTCAGACCACTTGGCTCAATTTTGGCTCAATTTTGGCTCTTTGAATCATTCAATAATACTAAAAAGATAGTAGAGGGAGGGAAAGCTTTTCTCTATAAAGGAAAGACACCTAATAAATGTAGAAGGAAAGATAGAATTAGAAAGTCACCATTTTGTAGCCACCAACATCATTATTGATAGAGTCAAGGATTGTTAATGGATTTTAAAATGATTGCTAGAGAGTGGATATTCACATGGTCTCAACGTATCACTGACAGGTTGCTTACTAATCCCAAGGAAAAAGAGGTGCCTTTACCAAGAGGTGATCTGGCACACCCCACCTGACCAAGGGATCAAAGTAAGTGTGACCAAGGATGGACCAATTGACACTATGTCTCTCCTGATGTGATGGAATGTATTCGTAACAGTTTTTCACTTGAATCTAAGCATGAGTAAATAACCAACCAAATTCAGATTATGAAACACTCTACAAGACAACTGGCCTATACTCTTCAAAAATGTCAATGAAAGACAACAAAAGAGACAGAGGATCATTCTTAATTAGGAAAAACTAAAGAAACATGACAACTAAATAGAAGATGTGATTCTTAGTTAGACCCTGCATAAAACAAAACACACATGTAGGGGATACTTCCGAGTCCACTGCAAAAAGTTACATCTGAAATAAATGTCACATGATATTATTGTTAATTGTTTATAGTATTATAATTGTTTAAATTATTGTTGTTAATAACTCAAAACACGTTAAATGGCTTGGGTACAGTGATAATATGGAAGGTCCTTGTTCTTAGTACATTTATGCTGAAGTATTTATGGGTAAGTGTTTTGATGCATACAACCTATTTTCAGATGATTCAGGGGAAAAACATCTGTCTATAGAGAAACAGAGGGAGAAAATGTCACAATGTGTTAACAGTTTATACATCTAGGTAAACAAAACAAAAGAACCGATTGCTTAGAACTTGGAAGAATTAAGTCACATAACACTAGCAGGAGACCAGAGCCTGGCCCAGAGTAAGTCCCTAAAAAGTGCTGGTTACTATTGTTCTTTGTAACCAATGCTAAAAATCAGTTATGCTTTGAATCATTCAATAACCAGCTGTAATATCCATCACTGGAGATGTTAGCAGTCCTTAAAATAACTCTTTGTGCCCAAATCTATAATTTGTCTACCTGTTACACTGACAAATTCAAAGATGGTAATGACAGGTCAAGTCAAAGGAAAAAGAATTTTCATAATTTATCTTTTTTTTTTTTTTTTTCCGGTGACCGGCAATGGATCGC
>NW_007737115.1:45795-53799 GCF_000696425.1 Galeopterus variegatus
TCCGAACCCTCGGCGGGAGCGCCGCCGCACTTCCCAAGCGGCGCACTGTAGCAGTGCGCCACCGGGCCGGCCCGAATTTTCATAATTTAAAAAACAAAAATTAAATATTTCTGTGGTTCTTAAATTTAGGTAAAGATTGTAAAGATTTACAACACTCGACTACAATCTAGTATTTACCTTAATCTCCCAGGATTCCCCATTTTAATCCAGGCTTCTCTTTGCCAGCCTCACTGAAATACTCAGCCATCTGTGGACACACCCTGTCCTTTCATGCCTCCCTGACTTTGCGCCACTGTGCCTGTGTGTGGCACGTCTTCCCCTCATTCTTCACTCCTCCTCCAAGGCCCATTCTAAGGGTCACCGTCTCTGGGAAGATTTCCCAGGCAGCTCTGGAGAGTTAATTGCATTGTATATCATTCCCCTGGGTCAGGAGCCAGGTCTCACTCATCTAGTATCCCCAGTACCTAGCACACTCCCTGGCACACGGTAGATGCTCAATAAACATGTGTTGACAGAGGTGATCTGAAACACTCCACAATAGTTGGAATTTTCAATACTTTTCAAATCTGGGTTTCTACACTACCATAATTATTTTGTCTTATTGCACCTACCTCTGCATTCTGGCAATTTGGTCCAATTTCCATGTGCTGTGCAGGCAATTGTATTATTTCCAAACATGGCATGTTGTAGTAAACATTCAAAGACTGCTGTGTCCTGATACACAGAGTTGTTTCCAGCTGATGGGTTATAAACACTAAATGTTGCAGACTTCAGTACAGGTGGTGGAGGGCAGGTTATGGCTGGAAAAAGAAAGAGCTATCATTTCTATGAAACAGTTGAGGCCGAATCAACTGAAAAATGTCCATCGATGGATGACAGGATAAAGAAAATGTGGTATATATACACAATGGAATACTACTCAGCCATAAAAAAGAATGAAATTCTGCCATTCACAGCTACATGGATGAGCTTGGAAAAAATTATGATAAGTGAAATAAGCCAGGCACAGAAAGAGAAATACCACATGAGAGAAAGAAAGAGAGAGAGAGGAGGGAAGAAGGAAAGAAAGAAAGATACAATAATACGTTGAACTTTCACAAGGAGAGAACAGAGCCATGGTTACTAAAGGTGGGAAATGGGGAGGGGGAGGGACTAGTGAGAAACTAGTTAATAGACACAAGGAATGATTACATTTTTTTTTTTTTTTGTCTTTTTTCCGAGTCCGGCAACGGATCGCAACCCTCAGTGTCGCCCCTGTACCGGACCGGGACCGGCAACGGGATCGCAACCCTCGGCGTCGCTCCCGCGCCTCGCTCAGCCAGTGAGCGGGAACCGGTCTGTACGTGGGATCCGAACCCTCGGCGGGAGCGCCGCCGCACTTCCCAAGCGCGGCGCACTATCACAGTGCGCCACTGGGCCGGCCCTTTGTAATGATGAACATGCTAATTATCCTGATTTGGTCATCAGACATTGTCCACAGGTATTGATATTCAATTCTGTACCACACAAATATGGTTAATCAATTATTTTTCAATAAAAAAGAAAGAAAATATGATCCTCAAATCAGATGTCCAAACCAGCCAAAAAACTAAATAATTAAGTAGATTTAAGTCTTGCTACCACTAATTTGCCTTCTACAACAACACAATGGTTAAGTTTCCATAAAATCTTTGATCCAAAGCCTACGTTGCAAGATGTTTCTGGAAGACAGAATCAGTGGGGGACATTGTTGGAGGACCATCTGAAATAATGGCTGGTGACAGCCACTTGATACAAAGTTGTTTGTAATATCTGAGCTCCATCGCTGGTTCGGTTTATTTGTTCCTATTGAACACCTCCTGCTTTTGGACTCTCTGTGTATGGAGCCTATACAAGTAGCTTCAAGGACCCAGAGACATGGTAGTGGCTTGTCACCTCAATCTGACTAATATGGAGTTTCAACAAATTCATGGAAAGTTATAATAGAAGACAGTGCAGACTAAAAATGATTTAACTTGAATGATCTAGACCCTTGCTACTCACAAAGTGTGGTCCGTGGACTAGCAGCATGGGCATTGCCTGGGAGCTTGTTAGAATGTAGAAGCCCAGACCCGACCCCAGACACAGAAGCTACATATGAACAAGATGCCCAGGTGATTCATATGTGCGTTAAAGTCTGCGAGGTACTCATTTAAATTAGATTGAGGCTGGGCTTGTTAGCTCAGTTGGTTAGAGTGCCACCTTGTACCAAGATCAAGGTTTTGGTTCCCCATGCCAGCCAGCTGCAAAAAATAAATTAGACTGAGGCTAAAATAGCCTTTTTTGTTTGTAACTAAAAAGAAAAAAATTGAATTTACATAATTGATGTAAAGTCATTTAAAGGAGAAACTATTTACAGGAACCATGGTGATTCCTACTGCTGAGTAAAAAATTCTATTTATCCTTTAAAAAGCTTCACTTTTTGTAGTTTGGTTTTCCTTAAATTAGGATTTATTTGGAATTGCTTTACTTTCCCACTAGCTTTTGCTAGGACAGGCCTCACTGAAACATTGAAGAACCATAGCTGTTGTGCTGAATGAGCCTCCTGGTCAAAGACTGAACTTGAATAAATCCCGTTAGGGAACATAATAATGCCCCTCCCTACACAAGCAAAGCTCAGCTGACCGCCCAGTAAACCAGCAGTGCCTCTTGGAGGAATCTCAATCAGTCCTACCATGCAAGGCCCTTTGATGGGCTCTTAGCTTACTGTGAGGTTACAACCCTTGTCTGCCTCATCACTAGACTCACCCCCTGAGGGCAGAGCTCTCTTCTTTGGCATTATAGCCTAAGTGCTGAGAACAGGATCTGCCGTGTATTAGGCCCTCAACACAAATTTATTGAATATGTGAATGAATGAATGAGGGTCCACAGCGGGAGGAAAATGTCTGATCTCACTGTTTGCAGAAGTTCTCCTAGTCAAATGGTAGCAGTCCCTGATGTCCAATGCCACACATATCCAAGCCACTGCCAAAACACTGTGGAAAAGTCGATGTTAACAAACCCAGCAACGACTGGCCCCACCAGGTGGAGGATACAAACTGTGTTCACAAATAGAATGCCTCCCTTCTGTTATTCCAAAGTGGTTGTTTCACTGTCCGGAGCAGGATGAGATCAGGATGGACATTCCCCATAAGGGTAGCCAGCCGTCTCATCGAGCAAGGATTCAGGGGTTTCCAGGGTGTGGGACGGTCAGTGCTAAAACCAAGAAAGCTCTGGCTTAACTGATCTCTCTCCCCATAACTGGGACCCATAGACTCACGAGCACAGACAGGAAGCTCCTGACTCCATTTTTCTTCCTCAGTGCATTTAACAGAATTACTCCCATTCAGGTAAAACCTACAAAAAGAAAATTTAATCTCTCAAGCAGTAAGATCATCCATCATTTGCATTTCAAATGTCTTCTCCATTGAGCATCGCTTCTTATAATACCATTGACTTCTGTCCATATGATAATGCTGAGGATCTTTACACTCATCTAGGGCTTATCAAGTCTCCCAGCCAATGCTGCAGGTGATTTGCTGGAGGGTTCCATAGCTGCTGAGTGTAAAAGCCAAACCCCTAAGTCCCTCATTTCCAACCCGTTGGCCAACTTAATTTTATGTAAAAACAAAAAGCAAAGAACCGTCGCTTTTTCAGAATGACAAAAGTAAATCAAAATAAGTAACCTCTGCTATTCATTTTCTTAGAGCCTACTGACACGACTGTGTAAAAACAATGTGGTCTATCGCTAATGAAAGTGTAACATTCTGTCCTTAAAGACTTTTTTCAAGGTCGTTTGTCATTGGACCCACCCATAATTTGACGAAAGGGCTGTATTTCTCTTTCACACATAGTATGTCTTAATCTCTAATCCCAAACAAGTATCCTTAGTAAAATTTTGCCCTGATGTCCAGCCAGTGTTTTACTGACACTGTCACAGTGGTGTCTTTTCTCATAAGGCAGGTGAGCTATGTGACCAACCGTAAGTGCTTTCTTCTTGGGGATGTTGTATTTCATTACATGTGGATTAAGAGAATTATGTCCTACATTAACACACTCCCAATCTTCTCGAAAGGATTCCCTTCTATAGACTACCAGTTTGGTCAATCAAATTATCATCATAACTAAAGCCCAAGACTTATTCAAAGTATTTTAACCCTACGCCAAGATTTGGCCCAGAGATTATAAGGAATTATCATCCAAGTTCAATCATTTCAATATATCTTTTCAGATAAGAAATTTAATCAGGAACATAAAAATTAGATATAGCAGTGACTGCATATTTCATTAGTTGTTGTATTCTTCTCTCCTCACCCCAACCCTCAACATCACTGTAAATATACACAAGGAATCTTCATACAGCACAGCCTTATAACACCAAGGTCATGGGTTCAGATTCCCATATTGCAGGAATCTTCAAAAAGTTCACGGAAGGATGCATATTATCTTTCAATTATATTTTTCCATTAACTTTTTGAAGTACCATCTTATTAAAAGCAGAACTAAAAATTATTTGCATTCGGCAAGTCCAACCTAAAGGCTGAAAATAAAATATGGACCATTCTAGAAGTTTAGCTTGAGCACACAGAAATGTGCTGTTAGCTGCTTAGTTGCATGAAAATCCTTACCCGGTTTTATAAGCAAAACCGATAGTGTTGGGATATTCAGAATTTGTATAGCGTACAGCTCCATGTTCTAAGATTCCAGCAAAAGGACAAACTCTGGCTGCGATTTAAAGATAAAAAGGTTTATTTCTATTTATAGAATTTTCCATTTAAATAAAAATATATAAACTAATTTCCATCCTTTGATTCAATAACTCTACTAGTAACTATTCTAAGAAAGCAATTCAAAATAAGATGAATAATATATGCACCAAGATGTTCATTACACTGTTAACTGCTAATAACAAAATGTCAACAGTCTAAAGATTCACTATCAGGGGAATGTTTTAGTTAATAATGGTAAATCAATAGTTGAATTATTATTAAGCAGCCAATGAAATATGAATTATGAAGACTATAGAGACATTCAATGTTTATGATATGCTGACAAATATAGAAAGATACAAAATTGTGCATAATCCCTGCAATGATGCAAAAATATACACATGGAAAATAACTTGAAAAATGACATTGTTAGTGTTCCAGAGTTACAGTTGATGTAAAGAAAAAATTTTCCTAATAATGGTATACTGGTTTTTTATTAAAAATTATGTTTAGTCTTTTTTAATAAAAAAACACACTAAAGTCACTTGCATGAACATGTATAATTATGACAAAGGTCATGTTCATATAACCAAAATAACCAGAGCTTAGACAGGTCCATAATTTGGCTGCTTAACTTCTACATGTAATTGCCAGAAATTCAAACTGGTTCATTGCTCTATATCTGACTGTAAAAAATAATGCTAGCATGATATCATATAACCGTGTTCTGAGGAATAAATAAAAACAATCATTTATAATAATTGTATATAAAGATATATGTATATACATTATATTTATATATGTATATAAATTATATTATATGCAGATGGGTATATAAATTAATATGCATATGTAATATGTATATTTATGTATATATTTAATTAATATGTATATAAATCACCTTGTTAATTTAATTTAACATAATATATTTAATTTTTTGTTATGAATATAACATAATATATACATAATTGAGGTGAAATTTATATCCATTTCAGTAACTATTAAGTCTGTTTTCATTTTGAGGCAAAGTCCAAAACTATGAAGATTCCCCAAGTTTTATTTTTCCAAGTATCTCTTTGGCATCAGTTTATATGAGGGTACTGTAAAAAGTCATGGAAAGATTTATATTATCTTTCAATTCTATTTCTCCATGAACATTTTGAAGTAGCCTCATATTTTAGAGTATCTGCATTTGTCTTTTAACCTCTATAGTGTTTCCATCTCCTTTCATTATAGCCCGTCCCTTCTTCAAACCTCCCCTAGTTCCAGGCTATGATTCTCTGGATAGCACTATTGTCCTTTCTCTCTTCTGCCACGGAGAACCTCCCAGACCTTCTTGCTTTTTCAGAGCCCTCTACTCTGCAGCTTCTGCTGGGTCTCTGCACCCTGAGTATGACCAGGTAAGTTATTCCCCCAAAATGTCCAGAATCCAAATGANCCACATACAGACCGGTTCCCGCTCACTGGCTGAGCGAGGTGCGGGCGCAGCACCGAGGGTTGCGATCCCGTTGCCGGTCCCGGTCTGGTACGGGCGCAACACTGAGGGTTGCGGTCCGTTGCCGGACACGAAAAAAAAAAGACAAAAAAATAAAAATAAAATAAAAATAAAGATAAAAAGGTAGGGCCGGCCCGGTGGCGCACTGATACAGTGCGCCGCTTGGGAGCGCAGCGGCGCTCCCGCCAAGGGTTCGGATCCCACATACAGACCGGTTCCCGCTCACTGGCTGAGCGAGGTGCGGGCGCAGCACCGAGGGTTGCGATCCCGTTGCCGGTCCCGGTCTGGTACGGGCGCAACACTGAGGGTTGCGGTCCGTTGCCGGACACGAAAAAAAAAAGACAAAAAAATAAAAATAAAATAAAAATAAAGATAAAAAGGTAAATTTCTATTTATAGAATTTTCCATTTAAATAAAAATATGTAAGCTCATTTCCATCCTTTGATTCAATAACTCTACTAGAAACTATTCTAAGAAACCAATTCAAAATAAGATGAATAATATATGCACCAAGATGTTCATTACACTGTTAACTGCTAATAACAGAATGTGGACAGTCTAAAGATTCATTATCACTATCAGGGGAATGTTTTAGTTAATAATGGTAAATCAATAGTTGAATTATTAAGCAGCCAATGAAATATGAATTATGAAGACTATAGAGACATTCGATGTTTATGATATGCTGATAAATATAGAAAGATACAAAATTGTGCATAATCCCTGCAATGATGCAAAAATATACACATGGAAAATAACTTGAAAAATGACATTGTTAGTGTTCCAGAGTTACAGCTGATGTAAAGAAAAAATTTTCCTAATAAAGGTATAGTGGTTTTTTATTAAAAATTATGTTTAGTCTTTTTTTTTTTTTTGTCTTTTTCCGTGTCCGGCAACGGATCGCAACCCTCAGTGTCGCCCCCGTACCGGACCGGGACCGGCAACGGGATCGCAACCCTCGGTGCTGCTCCCGCGCCTCGCTCAGCCAGTGAGCGGGAACCGGTCTGTATGTGGGATCCGAACCCTCGGTGGGAGCACCACCGCGCTTCCCAAGCGGCGCACTATAGCAGTGCGCCACCGGGCTGGCCCAGTGTTTAGTCTTTTTTAATAAAAAAGCACACTAAAGTCACTTGCATGAACATATATAATTATGACAAAGGTCACGTTCATATAACCAAAATAACCAGAGCTTAGATGGGTCCATTATTTGGCTGCTTAACTTCTACATGTAATTGCCAGAAATTCAAACTGGTTGATTGCTCAATATCTGACTGTAAAAAATAATGCTAGCATGATATCATACAACCATATTCTGAGGAATAAATAAGAGCAATCATTTATAATAAATGTATATAAAGATATATGTATATGCAATATATTTATATAATATATGTATATAAATTATATTATATACAGATATGTATATAAATTAATATATATATTTAATATGCATATTTATATGCACATATAATAAATATGTATATAATACCTTGTTATTATGGATATATACCTTGTATATATACCTTGTTAATTTAATTTAACAAAATATATTTAATTTTTGTTATGAATATAACTTATAATATATACATAATTTAGGTGAAATTTATATCCATTTCAGTAACTATTAAGTCTGTTTTCATTTTGAGGCAAAGTCCAAAACTATGAAGATTCCCCAAGTTTTGTTTTTCCAAGTGTCTCTTTGGCTTCAGTTTATATGAGGGTACTGTAAAAAGTTCATGGAAAGATTTGTATTATCTTTCTTTTTTTTTTTTTTTTTTTTTTTTTTTTTTTTTTTTTTTTTCT
>NW_007737115.1:54764-56539 GCF_000696425.1 Galeopterus variegatus
TTTTTTTTTTTTTTTTTTTTTTTTTTTTTTTTTTTTTTGTCTTTTTTGTCTTTTTCCGTGTCCAGCAACGGATCGCAACCCTCAGTGTTGCCCCCGTACCGGACCGGGGACCGGCAACGGGATCGCAACCCTCGGTGTTGCTCCCGTGCCTCGCTCAGCCAGTGAGTGGGAACCGGTCTGTATGTGGGATCCGAACCCTCGGGCGGGAGCGCCGCCGCGCTTCCCAAGCGGCGCACTATCCAGTGCGCCACCGGGCCGGCCCCAGAAGTAGCCTCATATTTTAGAGTAGCTGCATTTGTCTTTTAACCTCTATAGTGTTTCCATCTCCTTTCATTATAGCAGGTCCCTTCTTCAAACCTCCCCTAGTTCCAGGCTATGATTCTCTGGATAGCACTATTGTCCTTTCTCTCTTCTGCCATGGAGAACCTCCCAGACCTTCTTGCTTCTTCACAGCCCTCTACTCTGCAGCTTCTGCTGGTTCTCTGCACCCTGAGTATGACCAGGTAAGTTATTCCCCCAAAATGTCCAGAATCCAAATGAGGGGAGAGAATGTGAGAGAAGGTGCCGACTTACGTGTACATTTCAGGGTGTTGATGGGCCATATTCCTGTGATATTTCAGAGTGTTGATGGGCCATATTCCTGTGAGAGGGCTGGTAAACCGTCTCATCCCTCCCCAGGACACATAGCCTGGCTGGCAGGAGTACACTATCTGCTCCCCGGGGTCATAGGACGTTTTTCATGGAACAACTGTTGCAAATGGTAAAACATCTGGCTTGGGACACACTGAAACAGAGTAAAAAACATATGGTTAAGAAATCACCATTTGCATTTTTAAGCTCAGCTAGTGCACAAATGAAAAACATTTAATGCTACCAATAATAAGCATACCAAGTTTTGTCGGAGACCAGCTCCAGTCGAGTTGGGGGTCCTTGAAAGAGGGATGAGGAAGCGGCGAAAATNGAAAAAAAAAAAAAAAAAGAAAGGGCAGCCCAAGCTATTCTTTTCAAGACCCCGCCATGGCATGGACCGCGCCAAAGTTCCATATCAAATACTTCATGTGCAAATACATCAAATACTTCATCTCATCTAATCTCCCCAACCATTTAAAGTAGGTTCAATTATCCCCATTTTACAGGTCGGTACACTGAGGCTAAACTGGCTAAATACATTATGGAGGAACTTTAAGCATGGTGATATTAAAGAGTAAGTATCAATTCAGTCTCCAGCATCCACTCTAATGAAAACTTAAAGTTATCATTGTTCATCCCTGGCATATACCAGGGGGTTAGATGTATTATTTTTTCCAACAGCAGAAAATACTTACTCCGTCCTGCGATAACCACATGGCAGAGAAAATGTGAGAACAAGGTGAGCACTGGAGAAGTCATTGTGGCTGATTCACAGTGGCACTACTAAAGTGGCTTTCCACTACCAAAAAGAGACATACAAATTTAAAAGTGCTTAAATATTAACCATTTTTTGGTGTACTTTTACCTCTGCAAGTAAAAGATAAAGTTTCGTGATTTGAAAGGAACGCTAAGACCTACATTCTTTAATCATTTACTCTCCACTTCTGTGGGTCTGTTGCGAAATCTCTGGCAGATGGTTTCTGTCTTTGTGGCATTTTTGTTAATGGCACTAAACAGTTCATTATTCCCTCCAACAAAATCCTGGTGATTTCTGATTGTCTGGGCCTCTCATTCTCTATCTTTTGTTTTGTGTATGTTGTAGATGGAGCACCAGAAGGTTGAAGCTTCTTTTCACCCACAGCCTT
>NW_007737115.1:61294-61984 GCF_000696425.1 Galeopterus variegatus
TTTTTTTAAATTTATTTTTTCTTAACTGATTCATGATAATTGTATATATTTATGGAGTACAGTGTGATATTTGGGTACATGTATACAGTGTGCCATGATCACATCAGGGTATTTGGCGTATCTTTTATACAGTGTGCCATGATCACATCAGGGTATTTGGCATATCCATCACCCCAAACATTTGTCACCTCTTTGTGTTGGGAACATTCAACATTCTCTCAACTAGCTACTTGAAGTTACACAGCAATTTGCTGTTGACTGTAGTCTCCCTATATTGCTATAGAACACTAGATCTTATTCTTCCTGTCTCTCTACATACACACTGCAATTTCTATCTTTATCTAGAGCAGTTATTCTTAATATTGGCTGCACATTAGAATCTCCCAGTTATTTTTTAAAAATACCAAGGCCTGGGCCCTAGTCTAGAAATACTGAAACATGATTTCTGGGAATAGTGTCTTTTTAAAGTGTCCAGGTAATTCTGATTGCAATGAGTTAAGACTCACTGATACAGCTAGTCAAGTTCAATGATAGGATTCCACTACATACATTTTCTCTCTTGCCAAAGTGTGACTACTTTCTATACTTTGTGTATTACACAATTCCTGATCTCTTGTGAATTGCCTCCCGGGTTCCATTAATGCATTCATTCTTTTACAAACACTTAGGAAGCCCTTACTGAGCTGTACT
>NW_007737116.1:0-388 GCF_000696425.1 Galeopterus variegatus
TACCACTCTCTGGGATTTGCAACCTGTGATCACTTAAAACACCTCTCTAATTTTTAATTTCCTCTTTTCTATAGTGGGAATAACAAAAGTATCTACTTTAGGTTGTTTGAGATTTAAGTAAACTAATTTAGCTTATGTGCTTAATACAGTGCCAGGTGCATAAACAACACTCACAAACATCATCATCATCATCATCATCATCATAATTATTTAGGATTTCTTTTTGTAATTTTTTTTAAAAAGACTCGAGGATTACAGGATTTTAAGGGCAAAAGTAAAAATTTCAACGTTTCTTTGAGGAAGCTGAAACCAGAATTTACTCGCAGTTTTTTTTTTTTGTTGTTGTTGTTTAGGAGGTTTATTTAAGTAGAATAGCACTAATGCTCAA
>NW_007737116.1:4380-4672 GCF_000696425.1 Galeopterus variegatus
CTCCGATTCAATTCTCGTAAAGGAGTGTTTTCTGCCCTTCGCTATCAGGGAGTTTTCACACTCTTTGAACACTAGATGGGGCTATTGAGCCTTGCAATGTCTTCCTGCAGTGTGTATATTTGTTCTTTCTTTCTTTCTTTATTTCTGAGATTCCGCCTCCTTTTGCCGGGTCCGTCCCCACTCTGTGTGCTCAGGACAGGGCTGAGGCATGTCTTCTACAAACCTTGACTTTCAGTTGAGTCATCAAAGTTGTGCCCAGCCCCGCCCTGCCCAGCAGGTGTCCTGACTCTCC
>NW_007737116.1:5672-7985 GCF_000696425.1 Galeopterus variegatus
ATTCGCCTTTTGTTGCTCTTGGAAATGCAATTAATACTCTGGTATCACAGCGCACAGCTCTCAGGATCACACTGTCTCCTGGCATGGCCGCTCCAGACCCGTCGCCATCTTGAAACCTCCATGAATAGAATTTCTGTGAACATTTGTTTAGTGGGTTTTTGTGTGGACATAAATTTTCAGCTCATTTGGATAAATAACTAATAGCATGATGGTTGGATCATATAGTAAGGCCATGTTTAGTTTTGTAGGAAACTGCTAAACTGTCTTCAAAACTGGCTGTACCATCTTGTATTCCCACCAGCAATGAATGAGAGTGCCTATCACTTCACATCCTAATTATCATTTGTTTTTGTCAGTTTTTCAGATTTTAGCCATAACAGGTCTGTAATGATGTCTTATTGTTGTTTTAATTAAAAATTCCCTAGTAACAGATGATGTTGTGTCTTTTTCATGTGCCTATTTGTTATCTGTGTATGTTATCTGATGAAGTATCTGTTGAAGTCTCTTATCCATTTATTAATGGGGTTGTTTATTTTCTTATTGTATTCTGCAAACCAGTGTGCGTGTGTGTGTAGGGAGGATTGCCTTTTCATTCTTTTAACAATGTATTTTATAGAGAAGATATTTTTAATTTTAATGAATTCCAACTTATCACTTCATCATGGATCATGCTTTTTTTTTTCCCCTAAAAGTCATCACCAAACCCAAGGTTACTTAGATTTTCTCTAATATTATCTTCTAGAAACTTTATATTATTAAGGTCTGTGATCCATTTCGAGGTTTTTTTTGTAAATGATATTAAGGTCTGTGTCTGGATTTTTTTTTTTTTTTTTGCATGTGGCTGTTCAATTCTTCCAGCACCATTTGTTGAAATCACTATTATTTCTTCATTGGATTGTCTTTTTCTTCTTGTGAAAGATCAGTTGACTCTGTTTGTGTGAGCCTATTTCTGCACTCTGTATTCTGTTCTTTTGATCTGCTTGTCTGTTCTTTTGCCAATAACAAACTGTTTGTATTATTGTAGCTTTATACTAAGTCTCCAAGTTGGACCTGGTCAGTCCTCTGATCTTTTTCTTCAGTATTATTTTGACTATTCTATATTTTTTCCCTTTCAATATAAACTTTAGGATCATTTTGTCACTATCCACAAAATAACTTGCAGGGATTTTTACAAGGATTATATTGAATCTATAGATGAAGTTGGGAAAACTATTTTAACAATATTGAATCTTCCTGTCAATGAACATGGAATATTTCTTCATTTATTTGGATTTCCTTTGATTTCTTTCATTGCAGTTTTGTATTTCTCCCCCTATAGCTTTTGTATGTATCTTTTAGATTTATAAAAACATATTTCTTTTGGGTGATATTATAAATGATATTGACTTTTGAATTTCAAATTCCAATTGTTTAATGTTGGTGTTTGGTAAAGCAATTGTCTGTTGTATATTCACCTATATCCTGTAGCTTTGCTATAATTACTTAATTCTAGGAGTTTTTTTGTGATCCTTTGGAATTTTCTACATAGACGGTAGTGACTAGCAAAGAAAGACTGTTATGTTCCCAATTTGTATAGATTTTATTCCTTTTCTTGTTGTGTTGCATTAATTAGCTAGGATGATTTTATTTCCATTTCTTGTTGTGTTGCATTAATTAGCTAGGGCTTTCAATATGATGTTAAATAGGAGTGGTGTGTGGTGACATCCTTGTCTTGTTCCTGATCTTAGGAGGGGGAAGCAGCTAGTTTTTCACCATTAAGTATGATTGTGCTGTAGGGTTTTTTAATGGATCTTCTTCATCAAGTGTAGGAAGTTTCCCTCTATCCCTGGTTTGCTGGAAGTTTTTGTGATTAATGGCTGTTGGACTTGGTAAAATGCCAATTTCACATCTATTGATATGACTATATGCTTTTNAGTGTAGGAAGTTTCCCTCTATCCCTGGTTTGCTGGAAGTTTTTGTGATTAATGGCTGTTGGACTTGGTAAAATGCCAATTTCACATCTATTGATATGACTATATGCTTTTTGAAAAAAACCTATTGGTGTGATGGATTACACTAATTGAGTTTTGGATGTCAAACCAGGCTTGCATATCCATAATAAAATTCACTTGTCATGGTTTATAATTCTTTTTATGAATTGTTGGAATTGCATTGTTAATATTTTGTTGAGGATTTTTGCATGTATGTTCATTAGAAATATTGATCTGTAGTTTTCCTGTAAGGTTTTTATCTGGTTGGGTATGGTAATGCTGACTTTATAGAATGAGTTAGGAAGTGTTCTCTCTGCTTCTACTTTTTGTAAGAGATTGTAGA
>NW_007737116.1:8310-17245 GCF_000696425.1 Galeopterus variegatus
CTTTTTGTAAGAGATTGTAGAGAATTCTATTATTTGTTCCTTAAATGTTTGGTAGAACTCATCAGTGAACACATTTGGGCTTGCTGCTTTCTGTTTTGGAAGGGTATTAATTATTGTTTCAATTTTTTTATTAGATATCGGTATATTCAAATTATCTATTTCTCCATGATGGATGGTTTCTTTCAAAAAATTGCTCTGTTTCACCTAAGTTAGAAAATTTGTGGTATAGATTTGTTCATAGTATTCTTTTGTTATCTTTTTAATGCCCATGAGATTAATAGTGATGGTCTCCCTTACATTTCTGCTATTCATACTTTATGTGTTCACTTTCTGTCTCTCGCTCTCTGTCTCTTTCTCTCTCTCTCTCTGCCTCTGTAGTTAGCCTGGCTAAAGATTTATTAATTTTATTGACTTCTATCAGAGAACCACCTTTTCACTGCATTGTCTCTATTGTTTTCTTGTTTTTCAGAGAACCATCTTTTCACTGCATTGTCTCTATTGTTTTCTTGTTTTCAATTTCATTGATTCCTACTCTAATGCTTATTATTTCCTTTATTTTTATTGCTTTAGGTTTATATTGCTGCCCTTTCTTTATTTTCCTAAGATGGAATCTTAGATTACTGATTTTAGATTTTCTTTTTTTAAAAAAAATTATTCATTTAATGCTATACATTTCCCTCTAAGCACTGCTTTTGCTGTATACCACAAATCTTGATCAGTTGTATTTTCAGTTTCATTTTGTTCTAATTATTTTTTGTTTATTTTGAAACTTCTTTTTTGACTCCTGTATTATTTATAAATATGTTGTTTAAATTCCAAATACTTTCAGATTTTCTTTTACTGATTTCTTGTCTCATTCCATTGTAATGTGAAAGGATACTTTTTATGATTTGTTGAGGTGTGTTTTATGGTCCCAAATGCGGTCTATCTTGGTGAGCTGTCCCATGTGAGCTTGAGAAAACAGTGTACTCTGCTGTTGGATGAAGTAATCTGTAAATGTCAATTGCATGCATTTGTTCAGTTCAGCTGCCCTTACTGCTTTTCTGTCTGCTTTATCTGTCAACTACTGATAGAGGTGTGTTGGGGTTTCCAGTTGTAATAATAGATTTGTCAGTTTCTCCTTGCATTTCTATTAGTTTTTGTCTCATGTATATTGATTATTCTGTAAGGTGTATACTCATTAAAGATTATTACACCTTCTTGGAGAATTGGCCCCTTTATCATTATGTAATGCCACTTTTTATCCCTGATAATTTTCTGTTTTGAAGTCAGCTTTGTTTGAAAGTGATATAGTGACTCCAGCTTTCTTCTGATTAGTATAAGTGTGGTATATCTTTCTCCTTCAGTTTACTTTTAATCTATCTGGGACTTTAAAGTGGGTTTCATGTCAGAAACATATAGCTGGGATTTTCTTTTTATCCTCTTTTTCAGTCTCTGTCTTTTAATTGGTGTTTTTATACAATTTATATTTAAAGTGATAATTTATGTATTTGGATTAATATCTACCATGTTTGTTACTTCTATGTTCATTTCACTTGTCCTTTGTATAAAAATATCTTCTCTTTTTCTACCCTTTATGGCTTTAATTGAAAACTATATGATTTTATTTTTTGTCCTCTCATCATATAATTAAAAATAATAATGGTTGTTCTAGTGTTTGCAATATACATTTATAATTAGTCTATGTTCACTTTCTAATAACACTGTAATCTTCATGGGTAGGGCAGATAACTTATAATGGAGTACTCCCAGTTTCTCCCTTTAGTTCCTTATAATCTTGTTATTCATTTCCCTTATCCATAAATTATAATAATCTGATACCTTATTGGTATTATTTTAAGAATTTTTTTTTAATTGAGGGCTCTGCTTCTGGTAAACTGTGATTCTTTGTATTCACCTGTTTCTTTGTTTTCAGGGTAGCAGTTTGTCTTGAGACCTCAATTTTCTGATAGATCTAAGAAGAATTGGTTTGTTTTCTAGGTTTTAGCTTTTCCTTGTTGTAAGGATGGGGGTGACAACTTCCCAGCTGTTGCTTTTTTCTGGTTGTGAATATGTGAGTGATGACTTCAAAGCTTTTCACACTTTGGAGCTGAAACCAGAAGTTCCATGTTGGCTTTTTATATTATTTTTGGAACACATCTTTCTTAGGCTATTTCCCTACCCCCTTATCTTTTGTCATCTATTGTTATTGAGGAGAAGCTTGAGATCTTCTTGAGTCTTTCTTTTCTTTTTTGTTTTCTTGAGTGTGGAGTGCTTCTTTTGACTTGATGGTTATTTCTTTTCACTTACATTTCAGGAATTTTAATAGGCTATATTTTGCTATTGATTTTTTTAACATGGTGATCTTTTTGATGTGCAAATTGAGAACTTTAAAAATTTTGTATCCTTCAATATTTTATGTTGTACTTGTTCCTTTCTCTTAATCTGAAACAATAATTACCAGAATGTTGGCATTCCATTGCCAGTCCCTCATATTTATCATCGTTTCTCTAATATCTAATTTCTGTTGTATCTTTGTTTTCTTACTGTGTTTATGTGTCTTCTGACTTCTAATATGCTGCCTTTATAGAATGAGTTAGGAAGTGTTCTCTCTGCTCCTATTTTCTGGAAGTGTTGGGTGGAATTGATTTGCATTTTGTTCTTACATGTTTGATAGAATTTAGTAGTGAACCATTGGTGCCTGTAGTTTTATTTTTTGGAAGAGTTTTATCTATGAGTTCCATTTTTAAAATATATACAGGGATATTCAGGTTATCTATTTATTCTTTAGTGAACTTCAGATATATCTTTATATCTTCCAAGGTATTTGTTCATTTCAACTAAGTTGTTGAGTATTAGGCATGAAATTGTTTGTAAAATTCTTTTTTTTTTAATCTATTGAATGTCTGTTGGGTCTGTAGTGATGTTCTTTCTTTGCATACTTAAAGTCTGTATCTAATAATTATAAATTTTGGAACTCTGGTGTATCTTGTGTTTGTCTTTTGTTTGTTTTTTTGTTTGTTTCTTTTTTACTTTCTGTTGTTTTTTGTTGGTGTATGTTGTCTTATTTCCTTTTGTGCTTTTTAATTTTGATTGTACCCTGGCATTTAAAGGGAAAAAAACTCAACCTGTTTTTGTGTTCTTACAACACATTCCAAATGTGTAGGTTTTCTACAGCAAGCAATTCTCTAATTCTCTGTGGACACCAACTAGGTTTTCTACAATTTAAATTACTTCTGAAACTAACTACCCAGATTTAGAGTAAACTCCACAGGTAAAGGATTTAGTCCCACAGTACTACCTCCCCCCTACCAACAGATGCCAGTTGTAAGGAGTAGGTCTTCAGGTAACCCACCCTTCTGTCCAATTGGCTACAAATCAGGGGTTCTTATGACTTCCTCCTCAGGTTTGATAATTTGCTATAATGGTTTACAGAACTCAGGGATGTATGGATTGAATGTCCCCCCAAAACTCACTGAAGCTTGACCACCATTTTAACAGTGTTAAAGGGTGGGAAATCCATTTATGGTATTTGAAAGGTGGGATCTTTAAGAGGTGATTAGATTGTGAGGACTGTGACCTCGTGAATGGATTGATCATTCATGTAGTAATGGGCATGATACTAGTGGCTTTATAGGAAGAGCAACTGAGAAGATTAGCTCTCTTTTGCTCATCCTATTCTTGCCATGTTATACCCTGCATCACTATAGAGAGTCACCACCAAGAAGAAGGCCCTCATCAGATGCGGCCCCTGGATTGTGAACTTCCCAGCCTTCAAAACTGTAAGAAATAAATATGGTTTCCTTATAAATTACCCAGTTTCAGGTATTCTGTTATGAGCAACAGAAGTAGACTAACACACAGGGAAACACTATTTACTATTAACAGTTTATTAGAAAGGATACAATTTAGAAACAGTCAAATGGGAGAAAGGTGTAGGACAATGTATGGGGGCATGGAGCTTCTATGTCCACCCCAGGCATGCCATTCTCTCAGCACCTTGATGTGTTCATTCACCTGGAAGCTTCCAAACCCTGTTGTTTAGGATTTTTATGGAGGTTCCATTATGTAGGAATGATGGATTAAATCATTGGCCACTGGTGATTGAACTCAACCTTCAACCTCTTGCCTCACTTGATGTTGAGGGGTGGTGCTGAAAATTTGAACCCTCTAACCCCATGGTTGATTCTTCTAGAAAGCAGCCACCATCATATGATAATCATCTCATTAGCACAAACTCAAGTTTGGTTGAAATGGGCTTATTATGAAAAACAAATGATACTCCTCTTGCCCCATCACTCAGAAATTCCACGAGTTTTAAGGAAGTCAGTACCAGGAACCTGGGAGAAAACCCAAATGTTGTAACAAAAGATGCTCCTATCACCTCTATCATTCAGGAAGTTACAAGCATTTTAGAAGTTCTGTGTCAGGCACAGAGGAAACAGATCAAATATATTTTTCTTATTGTATCATAACTTCACAGTGCTGTCATTTCAAAATTGTTTGTAGAAATCATCTATAGTCTACAATGATGCTATTTTTTCTTGGAGAAGAGTTATGTTTGCTTTTATCAGATACCAGTGGACAGTATTATTCTAGGATGCTGGGGGAACACTAGTACTTTACAATCACCTTAATTCAATTACATGCTTAGTGAGTCCCTGCAAGGGCCAGTCTAATCCTGTTGTACCATTGTCACAGGGTGCAACTGTTCAGGGTTCCAACCCAAAATGAAGGGTATACCAAGGGCATCTCTCCCTGTTGGAACTTGACTTTTATTTGTTTTCTAATTCTTTGGTGTTGCCAAAAGGGCTATTTAGCCACTCTGTCACTCCTTTCACTATTGGCAAATGCTACAAATACAGAATGGCTACAAATGTTGATCTCTCTTTCCCTGTGCCACTTTCCTTTCCTGGATACTGGCCTGACAGGTTTTCACCATCTTTTTAGCTCTCTGATGCCTTCAAGCAGATGGCTGTTATATTTTGTTCATTTTTTAAAAATCTAAAGTATCTAGTTCACCATTGCCAGAGGTGGATATTCCTTTACAATAGATTATATTCAAAATAAAATTTGGGGGCTTATCAATTAGCTCACTTGGTTAGAGCATGGTGCTGATAACACCAGTGTCAAGGGTTCTGATCCCCCTTACTGGCCAGCCACAAAAAAAAATAATAATAAAATAAAATAAAAAATACTGAAGATAATGTGAATCCTTCTACGAACTTTAAAAACAATTTTTTGATCGTATTGTTCATATAAATTTTATCTTGCTTTTCTAAAACTTAACATAATACTAAGAACATTTCTCCATTTAACTATTCTTTAAAGACATGTTTTTTTTAAATTGGTTAAATAATATTTCTTTATATTTCTGTGTAACTTCCCATTATTTTCCCCTATTAGTATACATTTAGATTTCCTTTTTATATTTTCTCTTTTTATTTGCTACATAATGATATTTCTAGATTTAAAATTATTTACAGACCCTCTACTTTACACATTTATGAATGTAAACTTGGTCATTCTTACTAGTCAGTTATTGCTGACTAGATACCCGCTGTGATAAAAAAAAAATTACATTTTATTAGGAGGATGAATAGGAACCTTTAATAATCTTGAGAAACACCTGGCTTTTATGTTAAAACTAGAAACAGAAGCTTGTGAGAGTGTATAGCTTTACATCTAGCAATAAGAGAACACATGTCCATCTGATCTTAGGAAGATTTTATAAGTTTCAAATGGATCTCTGGCTCTGAGCCATTCTTGCTGTCACTTTTTATTAACTTTGTTCTCTTTTTTTTCATATAGAAAGTCTGCTTTATGTAATATTGTTTTTTAAGAATATAATGTCATTCAAAAATATTGTATCAAAAGTATTGTAAATGGTGTCTTAAAATTGTGTGTCCCAGTCCCTTAAAAGGACTCATAAAATATTGTAACACAATATATGCAGTAACTAGTCAGAACCAGAGTTAACATTAGCCGTTTTTTTTTTTAACTGTGAATGATCATCACAAAACAACAAATTAATTTTTCATTTTGAAACAAACATCACTAGCTTCTTTGGTGGATAAGGGGCATTTAAAAAACACATTTGTAGACAGTCCAAACTGGAAATTCTAATAACTTCATTTTTATTAAATATTATAGCCTCAGTTTTTGTGAGACATTTCTATCAGCCTTTTTACTTATTTTCATAAACTAGATCTTATTTATAATGTTTGATCTTTCATAGATTGGCTACATTGCATTTTTTTGGCCAGGGGGAGGTGGCTTGCTGGTTCAGGGACTGAATCCTGGCCCTTGATGCTATCTGCAACTTTCTAACCAACTGAGCTAGCCAGCCAGCTCCTACATTGCAATTTTTGCTATTCTTTTTTCTATGGCACTTTTTTAGGAGTAGAGGCTAGAGATATCTTCTCTTTATTGCCTGATACTCTTCCTAGCTTTCTATAACAGTTCATCAAAACTCAATTTTTTTAAAGAAATTGGGATCAGCCTTTCTATTCATTTGTATAAACCAGAGCATGGTTGTTCTGTTTGGTCTTTCATAGACTGACTAAAGTGCAGTTATGCTATTTCTTTTCCTATGGCATTTCTTAAAGAAGTGGGTAGTAGAGATATGATCTCCCTGTTCTGATATTCTTCTTACCTGCCTAGGGTGGTCCATGAAAAATATATCTTCTATATTAGCAGGAAGTTGTTGATAAAATAAGGAAACATTAGATTATGGAAGGAAGAAAGAAACTCATTTTTAAAATGCCTGATCTGTAGCAGTTATAGTGCTAGGCACTCTCCCATAAAATGAAGTGAATGACTTTTTTTGAACTGTTGAATCTTTAATAAAAAACTCTCAATGTGGACAAAGATAGGCTTTGGAATCCTTAATTTTTGCAATTTTTTCTTTGTTATTTGTGCTTTTTCAAGGAAATGTGAATCAAGTACAGCATAGTAACTTACAATTTTCTTGTTAAAATTTCTATACTCTATAGATTGGGTCTCTTGATAATTTTTCTTTAGACCAAATTCGAATATGAGTTAAGTTTTGCCTTTTCATAACTTTTTTTACTTATATTTATAAACTACATTGTTATCCATATTATTTTTGTAGATTTGCTTTTTTACCAGTAGCTTATACAATGTATAGATGGACCGTTATCCAATTTTTCTTTGCATCGAGTTTATTTTCTCTTGAGAAGTTGTTTTATATACATTTGAATCCCTCATCTTTGGTCTCATTAGCAGCTTACATAGCCAATGACTTATATCCAGCAACTTTACTGGAATCCTCAGATCATGCCCCCTAGTCAAGGTAATTTACAGGATAGGAGAAGTATGCCCTAGCTTTCCTAGTAAACCACACTAAAGGTACATATTTCCTCTGCTAAAAATTGTCTTCATCGTTCTCCCCTCTTCAGAAGGCAGCTTGGAGTATTGCCCTTCACTTTGATGTGGTCTTCGAATTTCTTCTCTTCATTGGACTTCTTAAGGAAACTTTCATTTGAAACAGAATGTTTAAATCCAAATGTGGTTTACTAGCACATCATTTTTATCCCCCATCCATTGCCCTGTCAAGTAAGTTATGTCAGATCTGTTATATCATTTTTTGGTGTAGACATTAGGAGGAAAAAAAAGAGTAAGTGGACAAGGGGAAGTAGTTCAGTATGCACACTTACAACAACTTGTTTTCCGATTCCCCTTAATTTTGCTAGAGGAAACCAATTTTCAGGTAGGTACTACATTGCAGTGGATCACTTGGATCCAAAGAAGTTACCGAATAGACCTGCATATCCTGCTCCTTGTTAAAATTTAAACATTATTCTTTTAACAAAAAAATAATTTTCTTTTTCTGGGATGAATGCCTAAGTGTTTTTAGTATTCAGTATATATATTACTGAAAGTTTTGCATTTTGATAACATTTAAGACACTCCGAGTACTTTGTAACATTTTGTTGAAAATGCTGTAAGGAAGAAAAGAAATTTGCTTTTCACTTTGAACTACAATTAATATTTCAACTCAAATAACATGGGTATTAATTATTATAGGAATTACTAGGTTTGTATCAAGTATCTCTTACCAGAAAGAGTATGGTACTTTAAAAATTTTATCTCTTTATTTTTTTTTTCAATTTTGAAGTCTGAGAATGAAGCATTCAACATTTTTTTTTTTTACTTAGTTTATATTGTTTCAGTTATGGAAATAACAAATGTATAGAATTTAAGGCTAGGCCTATTTTAAGAGGCTTTTTTTTCAGTGAGTAAACTAAAATCATACAAGGTCATACAACTAGTTAATCACATTTAGAATTACAAGTTAGGCCTCATGACCCTTTTTCCAATGCTTTTTCTTCTTGGTGTTGCTGCATTGTTGTTTTATCATAGGAGTTCTTTTAATTTTTAACTTTGCTGTGAAGACATCTGTCAGGAAAAAAAATTTCTTCTGATAGAAAGTTCTAAACTGGGGCCGGCCCGGTGGCGCACTGGATAGTGCGCCGCTTGGGAAGTGTGGCGGCGCTCCCGCCGAGGGTTCGGATCCCACATACAGACCGGTTCCCGCTTCGCTTCATTTGTTCCCCATCTGCTATGCTGCTTCTAATCTGTCATGTGCAGGGGAAGCAGATATATATGTTCCTTAGAAGTATTTGTAATGTAAGAGTAAATAGGCTCTCAGTGAGTATTGGGGGGCTTAGTCATAAAATTAGTGAGCAGACTTAGGGGCATATATTTTGATTGTTCAGAAGCCTTGTTAAGTTTGTTTTCTCTTTAGGCTGGCGAATAAATTATGTCCAGATAAATGACACAGTACAATACTTTTAAAAAATAGATATAAATAGGCATGAAGGATTCAGACATCCTTTGCTTATTTATGCTCATCAGTCTTTCCTTGGGAAGAGATCCAAATCGCTAAGTGACAGGGTAAGTATGGGTCCTTTAAGTTTTTTCTTTCATTTCT
>NW_007737116.1:17777-36508 GCF_000696425.1 Galeopterus variegatus
CTTTCTATCACTACAGTTTTTCATGGTGTCCTTTTGGAGTACCTACTCACTTGGCTTTTGATTGTAAATCTTGTAAATGGAGTAGAAAAAAGAAGACACTTCTCTATAGGTTGTTTTATGTAGTAGAAATGGAAGGGATATAGAAAATAGCTTATTATATAAGGATATAGAAGATAGCTTATTATATAGTTTGGTGATACACTATGACTGTGCTACCTAATAACACATTTATTTGGTATTTACTTTTCCTATCCGATTTAGGTTGATTTGACGAGAAAAGTGCTCTACAGCCAGTAAGAATTGTTAAGCCCAACTACAGAATATGTATATTGATGGATATACCATATTTTCTTTTTTTTCTATTTTTAGCAGTTGTCTTCTGGGGGGAAAAAGAAGTTATAGAAAGAAGTCATGTTTTTTGAATAGTTTTATTCTTTGTTACCATGGAAACCTAGAAATAGGGTGTTAAGTTAACATCTTTATTGATACCATAGTTATAGTTGAAATTATTGGTTCAGTTGAAATATTAGCTAAGGAGGTGTATTTCTTGCTAGGGTTTTTCTTTTTTCTGGCTCTATTGTGTGGGTGGGGTGGGGTGGGGAGTTGGTCTTTGGAGAAAGCTTTGTTTACATAGGCCTCATCTTTCCGAAAAGGATAGGTTAAAACATAAAATAATAAGCATCTATGGTAGTACTGATCTGAGGGTACTACTACCTACTCTTGACTATTTTTCCTCCCAACTTTATCTATATTTTGGGGTCATTTTCTTTACCACCTGAAGGTTGACTGGAAAGGCATTTTTCTCCTTGGCTCCTTTCAATAGTTTTTCATTTTTGATTTTCTGAAGTTTGAATGTGCCATGCCTAGGTATAGTTTTTTTCTTTTTTTTTTCTTTTTTTTTGTCATTTATGTGGTGTGGTGTTCTCTGAGCTTCTTGGATCTGTGGTTTGGTGTCTGTCATTAATTTGTGGAAATTCTCAGTCATTATTGCTTCAAATTATTGCTTCTTTTCATTTGTCTTTTCCCACTTCTTCTGGTATTTCAATTACACATATTTATACCTTTTGTCATTGTCCCACAGTACTTAGATATTCAGTCCTGGGTTTTTTTGTTTGTTTTTTTGTTTTTTACCTGGTTTTTAGTCTTAGACATTTCTATTGTCATATCCTGAAGCTCAGAGATTTTATTCTCTACTGTGTTTTGTCTACTAATGACCCTGTCAAAGGGATTCTTCATTTCTGTTATACTATTTTTTATCTCTAGCGTTTCTTCTTGATTCTTTCTTAGAATTTCCTTCTCTTTGCTTACAGTACCTGTCTATTTTTGCATGTTGTTCGTTTTTTCAATTAAACCCTTAGCATATTAATCATAGATGTTAAAAATTCTTGGCCTGATAATTCTAGCATTCCTGCCATATCCACCTCTGGTACTGATGCTTATTTATTTTCTTCAAACTGTGCTTTTTGCCTTTTAGTATGCTGTGTAATTTTTTATTGAAAGATGGACATGATGGACTGAGTAAAAGGAACTGCAATATATAGGCCTTTAGTAATGTAGTGGTAAGGTGTTGGGAGAGGGGAAGTATTCTATAGTCCTGTGATTAGGTCTCATTGTTTTGTGTTCTTGGGCTGTGAACCTCACTATTGCTTCTCAGATTTTTCCCAACTTAGGTGGGACATGATCGCTATATGGAACTGTTATTTGGTATTTCTCTTCCCTCAGTTAGATTTGGCTCTGATAAAACCCTAGCATGTTGGGCCCTGGTAAAATAGTTTCTCCTGAGGGCAGGCCTTGTTAAGAACAGAATGCTTTGGTGTATTGCAAAATAGTTAGCTTTCTTTTTCATTTTTTTTAAGGGACAAAATTCAATCCCTAACAATTCCTGAAGGATATAGAATTCTGAGTTGATGATATTTTTTTCCTTTCAACACTTTAAAGATGTTCTACTGTTTTCCAGCTTTTGTAAGTTTCTGATGAGAAATCAGCAAGGTTGTTTTCCTATTGTAATACAATGTGTTTTTTTTTCCTATGACTTTCAAAATTTTCTCTTTATCTTTGCTTTTAAGCAGTTTGACTGTGATATGCCTAGGCATGGTTTTCTTCTGGTTGGAATTCACTGAGCTTCCTGAATTTGTACCTTTATGTCTTTTGTCAAAGTTGGGAAATTTTCATTTATTATTTCCTCAGAAAAATTTTTGGCCCTGTTTTCTTTCTCGTCTTTTTCTGGGATGTCAGATCCACTTATGTTAGAACTTTTGATATTGTCCAGCGTGTTCCTCAGGCTCTGTTCATGAATTTTATTGTTTTTTCTTTTTTGGCAGTTTGGATAATTTCTGTGAATATGTCTTCCTGTCTTCAAGTTCAGTAACTCTTACCCGATGTTATCTCTATTTGCTTATTAAGTTCATCAAAGGATGAATTCTTTATTTCAGATATAAATATAAAAATGTAATATATGTAATCACTGTCTGTGTAGTTGGCTCTGTAATGAGATAGTATGCTTTACATGGATCTAATGATGTTACATTTATTATTTTTGCTTTAATTTAACATACTATGTTGGGAAGATACTTGAAAAAGGAGTAGTATAAGGCACCTGGACTTTGAAGTGAGCTAAATTTTATTGCAAAGGAAAGGCATTATTTAGAAATGTGGATGTACAAATATTAACCTTACAGAGCAGATCTGAGGATAGGAAAAGGCAAAAGGGGGAGTCTACTCTATTTCATCAAAATAATCCCAGTATTAGTAAGTTTTTAAAAATTAATAAATCTTATTATTTAGAGCAGTTTTAGGTTCACAACAAAATTAAGCATAAAGTGACATAATTCTCATTTACTTACTGTCCTTACCCCAAAACAACCACTGTCACTGTTGACATCTTGTGCCTGGTGGTACATTTGTTACAATTAAGCTTACATTGACACATCATATTACCTAAAGTCTGTAGTTTACATTAGGGCTCACTTTTGGTGTTGTATGTACTATGGATTTTTAGAAATTTGTGATTACATGTATCCACTATTGTACCATCATACAAAATAGTTTCACTGCCCTAAAAATACTTTATACTCTGCCTGTTCCTCTCTCCCTCACTCCTAACCCCTAGCATCTACTTTCTTTTGTTATGTAGATCTGAGCTTCTGACCTATATTATTTTCCTTCTCTCTCTGAAGAACTTTTTATATTTCATGCATAGCAGTTCTTCTGGCAACAGATTTCCTCTATTTTTGTCTGATAAAATATTTCTCTTTCCCTTTTGAGTGATAATTTCTAAGGGTACAGAATTCCTGGCTGGTTGTTTTTTCCTTTCAATCCTTTAAATATTTCACTTCACTCTTTTCTTGATTGCGTGGTTCCTGAGGAGAAATCACATATAATTCTTATGTTTGCTTCTCTATTGGAAAGGCATTTTTCTCCTTGGCTCCTTTCAATAGTTTTTCATTTTTGATTTTCTGAAGTTTGAATGTGCCATGCCTAGGTATAGTTTTTTTCTTTTTTTTTTCTTTTTTTTTGTCATTTATGTGGTGTGGTGTTCTCTGAGCTTCTTGGATCTGTGGTTTGGTGTCTGTCATTAATTTGTGGAAATTCTCAGTCATTATTGCTTCAAATTATTGCTTCTTTTCATTTGTCTTTTCCCACTTCTTCTGGTATTTCAATTACACATATTTATACCTTTTGTCATTGTCCCACAGTACTTAGATATTCAGTCCTGGGTTTTTTTGTTTGTTTTTTTGTTTTTTACCTGGTTTTTAGTCTTAGACATTTCTATTGTCATATCCTGAAGCTCAGAGATTTTATTCTCTACTGTGTTTTGTCTACTAATGACCCTGTCAAAGGGATTCTTCATTTCTGTTATACTATTTTTTATCTCTAGCGTTTCTTCTTGATTCTTTCTTAGAATTTCCTTCTCTTTGCTTACGGTACCTGTCTATTTTTGCATGCTGCTCATTTTTTCAATTAAACCATTAGCATATTAATCATAGATGTTAAAAATTCTTGGCCTGATAATTCTAGCATTCCTGCCATATCCACCTCTGGTACTGATGCTTATTTATTTTCTTCAAACTGTGCTTTTTGCCTTTTAGTATGCTGTGTAATTTTTTATTGAAAGATGGACATGATGGACTGAGTAAAAGGAACTGCAATATATAGGCCTTTAGTAATGTAGTGGTAAGGTGTTGGGAGAGGGGAAGTATTCTATAGTCCTGTGATTAGGTCTCATTGTTTTGTGTTCTTGGGCTGTGAACCTCACTATTGCTTCTCAGATTTTTCCCAACTTAGGTGGGACATGATCGCTATATGGAACTGTTATTTGGTATTTCTCTTCCCTCAGTTAGATTCGGCTCTGATAAAACCCTAGCATGTTGGGCCCTGGTAAAATAGTTTCTCCTGAGGGCAGGCCTTGTTAAGAACAGAATGCTTTGGTGTATTGCAAAATAGTTAGCTTTCTTTTTCTCTTGCTGGAAGCCTGATGGGATTTTTTTCTCTCATGTGAGAACCAAGTTGAGTTTCTAGAATTAAAACTCACAAAATGACTGGGTCCCCCTGAAGTTTTTAACTCTGAGACTTGTCTACACTGAGTCTCCAGTAATTTGTCAATTACAGTTTATGTTTTCCTACACTGGTACTGGTTCTAATGAAGGTTTTTGCTCTGCTGGTTGTGATTCTATGTAGCCACCTGCCTCTCCAGTTTTTGGAGCAGCAGTTTGCCTTTATCACTTATCTGATAGATTAAAGAAGAATTGTTGGCTTTTATTTTGTTCAGCTCTTTACTTGATAGGACAGTGTGGCAACTTCAAGACTCCTTAAATTTCAGACCAGAAATTGGAAAAATCTAAGTTTTTTAAAACATGAGTTTATATTCATTTGGCAGCATTTAAAGTGCTTACAGAATTAAAAAAAAATTAAATCAGTAGGGAAAAAATGAATTCTTCTGAAAAAGTTGAGTTGGGGGAAACAACTGTTTGGGGGTGTGTTTTTTTGCCTTATTTAACACTTCAAGGTAAATTGTAGGGTTAAAAATATTGGGATAAAATGAAGCCACACATACACTAGAGAAAAATATATAAATATTACCATGATCTTGTTTAGGAAGTTTTTAGTTTTTTTACATAGCTAAACCTAATATTTTATGTTATAGCTTCTTCTTTTGCTATTATGTTCTGAAACCTTACATTTAACTTGTAAAGAGAAATAACACCTAGTAATGCTATAGGGAATGGTAAATAACCATCTATATACTTTTAGGTTCTACTGTGAAGTGGCATAGCTTTTCTGGAGGGTAGTTTGTCAATATTTGTTTACCTACTTATTTAGTGATCTTTTATTCTTTTATGTAGGTTTTCCACATCTAAGAGTGCCCCTAATATATTTTTACTCTGGGAATATTTTCCGTATCATTATTAAATCATAAAATATTGGAACAATGTAAATGTCCAGTACTAGGCTATGTTTAAATAAACATTATCTATTTTTTGAAATGCAATATAATATTAATATTGTTGTAAACTTACTTACTTGCATAGAAATATATTTGTGAAATATTTCTGAGAAAAAAGATCATTTAAAAAGTTTATTTTTTTGCAATTTTTTATTATGTTTTAAAATTATTTTTCTTTTTTGGTATAATAATACAAATGCTAATTGCAGATAAATAGAAAGTATAGACAAGCAGAAAGAGAAATTTCATGTTTCTATTTTGTAATTTATTTTCCAGTTAACTGCAATTAATGTATTCTTGTGTGAGTGTATGCCTGTGTATGTGTATATGTGTAAAGGAAAAAGGTAATATTTGAAAAGAACTGGGAATTACACTAATTCGCAAGAGAATTCTATAAAAATTTTACTATTGCCTCATACAAATTGTAATGCCCTACATGTGGTCCAACTTATTGCAGTGAAATTTGTCAATACAAAGACTTTTTTCTCCTCCCAATGAAATATAGTTTTAAATATGAGCTAGATACTTTTAGCATGCTAAGGATCTTATTTATAATTAAAAATTTTTTTTTTCCTTTTTTGTCTTTTTTTACCGACTGGTAACGGGATTGCAACCCTCGTGTTGCGCCTGTACCGGGGACCGGCAATGGGATCGCAACCCTCGGTGTTGCGCCCGCACCACACTCAGCCAGTGAGCGGGAACCGGTCTCCACATGGGATCCGCCCCCTCTCTCCATCCCCTAGCAACCACCATTCTACTTTCTATTTCTATTATTTGACTACTTTAGTTACTTCATGTAATTGGTATCAATGCAGTTTTTGACTTTTTGTGATTGGCTTATCATACATGTTGTAGCATGTGGCAGAGTTTCCCTATTTTTTAAGGCTGCATGATACCATTTATGTATATACATTTTCTTTATCCGTTTATCATTTGATGGACATTTGGGTTGCTTTCACCTCTTGCCTATTGTAAATAATGCTACAAAGAACATATTTGTGCAAATATCTCTTTGAGTCCCCACTTTGAATTCTTTTGGATATATACCCAGAAATGAGACTGCTGGATAACATTTAATTCTTTTCTTAAATTTTTGAGGAGGCTCCATGCTGTTTTTCATAGTGGAAAACATTTTATGTTTCCACCAATAGAGCACAAGTGTTCCAATTTCTTCACATCTTTGTCAACACTTGTCATTTTCTATGTTTTTGATACAATGCATCCTAGTGTGTATGAGATGATATCTTATTGTGGTTTTGATTTATATTTTTCTAAAGATTGGTGATGTTAAACACCTTTTCATACATATGCCTGTTGGCCATTTGTGTGTATTCTTTGGAGAAATGTCTATTCAAGTCCTTTGCCCATTTTAAAAATGGCATTATTATTATTTGTTGTTGTTGAGTTGTAGTGATTCTTTATATATTGTGGGTATTAATCCATTATTAGATAAATGGTTTCAAATATTGTCTCTCACTCTCTAGGTTGTCTTTTCACTCTGTTGATTGTTTTCTTTGATGCTCATTGATTATAATTTTAAAGGTGATATAGTGACCACCTCCCTCCATTTAAAGAAAATGGCCCAAAGTATCATAATCCTAGATTTCTTGTCCTACTGATGGAAATCCTTTGGGGCCTGCTAAAGGTGCTTGAAAGCTGTTTATTTATCTATTTGTTTATTTCTCCTTTAAAATATTACACAAAACATACACATATATGGACACACAAACACACCCCTGTGAACAATATGATAACTTTTTTGAGATCATCCTGAAATGTTCTTTTTCCTTCATTGGAAATCAATATTTTGTTTTGTTTTGTTTTTCATTTTGTTTGTTTGTTTGTATCTGATATTGGGCTTTGTTGCCAAAGAAATCTACTTTCTGGAGTGTGAAAGACATCCTGGTTTGAAAGTGCAGCTCCTTTGCAGTTCTTTTGATTGGTGAAACTTGATATCTTGATTTTGCCATTTATTTTTAGGTTATCCTTTGGGCTTCAGACACAAAACAGGGGGGCCATAATTTTACTTGACTGTATTGTTATGGAATGTTATTTTAGCCTTGGTTTCTCTGATGGAAACTGGGGGTTGATATTGAGTGGTTTTATGATTTTATGGAAAAGGAGTAAGGCTTAGGAATAGTGAAGAGAGAAGGTGGGAGACTCAATACAATGGTACAGTGCTAGGGTAGTCTGATGCTTAATCCATGGGATTTTCTGAGTAGCCTTGTGGAACTGATTATGGGAGGAACAAAGCAGGGAAGCATTTATCAGCTTTTGAAAAAAAAGGAATTTGTTTTTTTAATTGAAATATTGCTTGTACATATTATGGGGTACAGAGTTATATTTCAAAACATGTATACAATGTGTGATGATCAAATTAGGGTAATTAACATATTTATCATAATAAAACCTTATCATTTCTTTGTGATGAGAACATTTGATTTCCTCTCATCTAGCCATTTGAGAACATACAATAAATTATTGTTAGTTATAGATGCCTAGCACTGCTGTACACCACTAGAATTTATTTTTCCTATCTAGCTGTAATTTTGTGCCTATCAACCAACCTCTCCCTATCTGCCCTCTCCCATCCCCATCTCATATCAGCTTATTTTCAAGGGTTGCTTTGCTTTTGGTTTGAACTTCATGAGTGCTATGTGTTTCTGTGGAATTCCACATTCTGGTGTTAGAAAAGCTCCAGGGCAGGAAGCAAGAGGTGTGCTATAGGTACCTGAGCTGGTATCAGGTTTCATTATGTGATGCTTCTATACCTGTTCAGGACTGGTTGCTGATCGTAGCTGGAATAAGAGATGAGGCTGAGCGGATTTGAGTGGAGGACTAGAGGTATACAGTACAGATACATTGATGGAATTTGGATTTGTTGTCCCCTCCAGAACTCATGTGGAAATTTTATCTCCAATGTGGCAGTGTTGGAAACAGATTGAGTCATGGGGGCCGATCCCTCATGAATGGATTACTGCTCTCTCTGGGGGAGGAGGGGTAGTGAGTGAGTTCTTGCTCTATTAGTTCCCAGGGAGACCTGATTGTTGAAAGGACCCTGGCTCTCTCTCTCTCTCTCCCCCCTCTCTCCTACTCTCTTGCCATGTGATCTGCTTGTACCAGCTGGCTGATTACCGCTTATCCACCATGAGTAGAAGTAGCCTGAGGCCCGTGCCAGATGCAGCTATCCCAGAATTGTAAGCCGAATAAACCTCTTTCCTTTATAAATTACCCAGTTGCAGGTATTTCTGTTATAGCAACACAAAACGGACTAAAACATACGTAATATCTGAAATATATACAAATGCAAAATTTGAAGGAAAATGTATTGTAATATTAGATGCCAGTAATGATTATGTATGTAAATATTACTAAGTCTCAGATGCTTCTATACTAGTTAGTAAAACAAGATTTCTATTTCATTTTCCGAGGGAAGACAGGTAGAACTTACATTTTTCATGTTTTTTATTCTAATTCAAGATAGTTCACATGTATTGCGTTATTTAATTCTTGTGGCAGCTCTGAGGTAGATTTGATTAATCTTATATTTTTTATAGATGGTAATGTTGCACAGAGAAGTAAAGTAGCCTACCCAAGGATATAGAAGTAATGAATTGCAGAGCTTAGATTTAAAGACCTCTTACTCCAAGAATCCCCCCCCCCCTTTATAGCACCTTGTATTGAAGCCTATGTAATTATGTTCGGCCTCCAATCTTTATGCCTAAACTTTTCAATTAGTTTCTAATTATAAAGGTCATTTGTATGTACTCCTTTAATACGCTAGAGGACAGTATTGGGTTGATAAAGACAGGAGCCTTTGGCTTTTGATTTACATGATTTTAAGTTATTGCTAGGTACCTTTGGAAATTGTATTCTACAATAAATCTTTATT
Source organism: Galeopterus variegatus (assembly GCF_000696425.1). Taxonomy (NCBI): domain Eukaryota; kingdom Metazoa; phylum Chordata; class Mammalia; order Dermoptera; family Cynocephalidae; genus Galeopterus; species Galeopterus variegatus. The sequence goes on from NW_007737116.1 coordinate 27,113, forward strand.
TAATAGTATATATAGTATTCTTCTCTTTGGCATGTCACTCTTTGGCAGTAATAAGTGTTAATAATGACTTTTTAGGTTAATAGTCCAGATTAGGTAAAGATTATGGATTCTCCCCCCTTCCTTCCAATAGGTAGGAGAGAACCCAAGTCACGTCTTTTACAGATATCCCTTTCTTGTATTGGGCCAAATCTCATTCTTACATGTATTCCTTTTGTTATTTATTGCATTTATATAGTAAACATTTATTAAATTTACTATGTGTATGTCACTCTGTCTGGGCTTGAGGGATTCTAAGAATGGTAAAGTGCATTTTTTATCATTAAACAGAAGAGTTGCATACTAAGGTGCTTTATTGTCATTTTCACAGGCTTACTGAACTCATCTTCTCCATCCTGCACTCAGCTTATTACTTTATGGATCCTGTTGCTTGGAGTGGCCTTGCTATCTAGTTACCAAGGCAACAATACTTGGAGTTATTCTTATTTCCTTTTTACCTTCCATGTACTACATTCAAATCAGTAAATTCTGTACTTCTTCATCTAATATATCTACTGCTACCTTAAGTCAAGTTCTCGTAATTGTTATTTGGATTGTTATAGTGATTCATATTGGTTTTTCTCCTTCCAGTTGACCTCTCCTCTGCTCCTAGAGGATTTGTCTGAATTGAAAAACTGATACTGTTATTCCCTTTTTATTGTTTCTCCATTGCCTAAAAGCTAACACTGAAACTGCTTTATATGGCATCTTTGACTTTATCTCTTGTTAATATCCTTCATAAACTATGCTCTAATTATGCAAAATTATCATTCCCTGGGTGGAAAATGTTTTTTCGCATGTGGTCCGTTCTTTTCCTATTTCTTTCTTTAGGAATGGTTACCCTTTTCACCTATCTTTGTTTGGGTAGATCATATTTATCTTTTAAGAACACCATTTTGAACCTGTTCCTCTGTGAAGCCTTTCCTGAAACCCTTCCAAACAGTTTTTTTCTTCTTTTCCTTTTTTTTTTATTGAAATGTAATCAATTATACATATCTGTGGGGTAAAAGGTTAAATATCAATACCTGTGTACAACGTGTGATGATCAAATCATGACAATTAGCATATTCATCATTACAAAACGTAATCATGCTTTGTGTCCATTAACCAATTTCTTGCTAACCCCCCTCCCACTCCCCTTTTCCCATCTCCTTTTGAAAGTTCAACATATTATTGTGACTCTTCTTTCTCTGTTCTTCACTCCCTCCCTCCCTCCTTTCCTTCCTTCCTCTCTCTCTCATCTCTTGCTCTCTCTTTCTTTCTTTCTTATTCGCCTATTTATTTTTAGCTCCAATTCATAAATAAGGACATGTGGTATTTCTCTTTTTGTGCCTGACTGATTTCACTTAATTTTCTCCAGGCTCATCCATGCTGCTGTGAATTGCAAAACTTCACTCTTTATGTGGCTGAGTAGTATTCCGTTGTGTAGATATACCACATTTTCTTATCCAGTCATATGTTGATGGACATTTACGATGGTTTCATATCTTGGCTATTGTAAATAGAACTGTGATAAGCATGGGAGTGCAGGTATCCCTTTAACATGATGCTTTTAATTCCTCTGGGCATATACCCGGAAGTGAGATTGCTGGATCATTTGGTAGTTCTACCTGAAGTTGTTTGAGAAAATACCATACTGTTTTCCATAATGGCTGTACTAAATTATAGTCCCACCAGCAGTGTTTGAGGGTTCTACTTTCTCTGCATCCTTGCCAGCATTTGTTATACTCTGTTTTTTTGATAATAGCTAGTCTAAATGGGGTGAGATGGTATCTCAGTATGGTTTTGATTTGCATCTCCCTGATGATTAGTGATGTTGAGCATTTTTCATGTACCTGTTGGCCATTTGTATGTCTTCTGAGAAATGTCTATTCAGCTCCTTTGCCAATTTTTTAATTGGATTATTGGGGGTTTTTTACTCTTAAGTAATTTGAGTTCCTTGTATATTCTGGATATTAATCCCTTGTCAGATGTATAGTTTGCCAATATTTTCTCCCATTCTGTCCTCCAAGCAGTTCTGATTACTTTCTTCTTTGTTCAAATATTGTCTTCTGTATTTATTTGGATTATTATACTCATTGCATTGAATTTCAGCTATTTGTTTGCCTATCTGCTTCCCGTGATAGTATGACGTGAGGTTCATGAGTCAGTGACTCCATCTTATTTCTTTTATACCCTGTATGTATCACAGTGTCTGATACTAAGTAGGCATTCAATATATGTTTGACTAAAAGCTGGAATACAAAGAGAAAGCCCATGAGTAGGGCAGTGAGAGAAGACTTTTCAAAGGAAGAATAATTTTAGTTGGGTTTTGGAGGAAAATGTGGAGGGAGGGAGTCAGGGAGAGATCATCAGGTAGAGAAATGGCAGGCATAGTAAAGATACAGAAGTGAAAATATATCAAGAACATTATGAGGTAGAGTCTGATTGAAGTGGAAGAATCGTGTTGGAGAGTACTAGATAAGTACATTGGTAAATTAGGTTCAGCTTACATTAAGGATGGGATGAATTTAAGTGATAGATTATGAAGTTTAGACTTAAAATTGTTTAAAAGTTTTCCCCAAATTCCCTCATGCCTAATTGGTATGATGAACAGTGTGGTTTAAGAAAAGCCTGGCTGCAGTAGGTGGGATTGTAATGCGAATGTGGGGAGTTCCATTTTAGGTATGTTGGAAGTGAGATGATAGTAGAATACACAGCAGTTGTAGGAAACTGGAGTTGTGCTACTGGATCTCGGGAGAGTGGAAAGAGTAGTAAGAAAGAAGAGGCTTAAGGGGTAAACCTTGCTCAATTTCTGTATAGTAGTAAATCAGGTAAGAATATATATGAGGGAATATTGAGGATGAGGTGGTTAAATGTGTAAAAATTGTTCACAAAGAGAATGAACAGCTAAGAAAATGAAAACAACTAAATGCCTTATAAGGTCTACCTGTTACTCCTTATGTGTTTTGTACCCCACTCCCCTACTCCGGCCCAGCAGAAAATCAGTCGGCTGCTTCCTTGGCACATTATTATAAGGGTTTTCTTTGAAGAGAAAATAAGTAGTCCTAGTGAAATGGCTTTAGCATATTAGAAAAGAGCTCTGAAGGACTTTTATTGGATTTTTTTTCATGGATTTTAATGTCATTTTCATTTGTATATATTATATGTATTTAAATATTTATATCTATATTTAGTCTTTACTACTTCCTGCCAGTCCCATAACATACGTTTTGAATAGATGGCAATTTTCATGTGCATCTATAATGTTAATATTTGAGTATTTATTTCATTGTTCTACCTGAAATTTGGTGTTTTCCAACTTGGCCATTTCCGGCTTGGCAGATCTTCCCTGACTGCTCCTTTACCGACTGGGGAAGCCCTGATAATTCTGACAGAAACCCCAGGTTCTGACAGAGCTTCAGAATACAACTTGATGCATTTTGATTTCTAGCACAGGGTTCGCTATCTCTGTTTGCTGATTTGGCTCTAACTACTTTGCACTCCTCCAAATTGATAGGAAAACTAGATGCCAACTAAAAAGAACAAGTCATAGAAAATCTAAAATTACTTCAATAGGATATTTTTGGATTTGTATCCTTTCAAGTTTAAATGACAGTACTTATGTGTGGCTCCTCTTGATTGCTTTAGATATACTGGCAGTATTTTACTGATTATGAAAGAAAAATAATTAACTTGGGATTCAATAAAATAAGACCTATTTATGAAAGGCTTTGCTATTGCTGTATTGAAAGAAGATAGAGTTAAGGAAGCAAATGATTACTCTCTAGTTGAGGGCTTGTATTTTTTAAATATGAAAGTATGCTTTAGGAAGTTTTCCCTTTCCTTGTGCCTTCTATGAGTTCTTGATCCCTTTTTATATGGTTTGCATTGGAAGTAAGGGGAAAAGAACATCTTATTTTGGGGAGGAAAGGAAAGAATATTCTATTTAATTTGGTGTCTCAAATGCTTGGATTATGTGTATGCCTATGTACAAACCTAAATTAAATATTTTTGGGTACCTTGTCTATCTCAGTTTGTTACTAAAACTATGTGTTTTATGTAAGCCAACCTAAAATATATCAGTGGGTCATATGCAGAGAAATGAGTTTGTTCATTGATTCACATCTCTGGAATGTAGACTCTTCTCATTTTCTTGGTAGAATCTAGCTCACATGGTTCAGGTTTTTCTCTGTCCTATTATAATTGTCGTTTTTGACCAGTGCCTGGATTATCTTCTCATAGTTAATATTTACCTTGAATTCCCTAATCTAATTCAGAAGATTTGGAGACCCTGATTTTTCTCTGGAATGAGTTTCTATTTGACACTGAGAAGAAATATCATATATTAATTAAGGAATATATATTCTGAGAGGCCATATGCTGAAGAGGGCATGCTTTGAGGGACTGTTGGTTTAATGGAAAGATCACTGATTTGAAATTTAAGAGATCACACTTTGGGATCACTAGCCTTTTGACCTCAAACAATCTTTTGTATTCTACTTTTGTTTCCTGAGTGGTGACTAGGGTCACGTCCAGCTCTATTACCATGTGGTTTAATGCTTCTATTGTTAGCTCTGAATAGTTACACTTTCTACTTCTTTTTATCTATTGAAATCATACCATCATTTCTGTCTATGTGGTTAGGCTGAAGGGATTATACTTCTTTTTCCGTAACATTTTTGAAGAAGAAACCCTTTAAGACCTTGTTTTTTATAGATCTATTGGAATTCAGTTAAATTATTTAGTTTAAATCATTCTTTTAAGATAATTCATTGTTCTGATTACATTTTACTGGTCTCTTACAGAACTGTTAGGGTCCCCTAAGCTTAAGCTTAAATGTATCAAAATTAATTTCAAGCTCCTATCCCTTCTCCCCTATCTATTATAGTTTCACTGTGGCATTTTCTTGTTAAAGGTGCATTTTCGTTGTTCTCTTGGCTAGTTAGGTGAAAATGGTTAGATTTTATTTTGTGATGATTTACTGGATATATTTGAAAAGTCTTGTGGTGATATTGACTGATTATCTTTTTTCTGTGTTGGAAAAAGACTGCTGTACGGCCATTTTTTCTGTGTTAACTTGGAAAAAGAGTTAAGATAGGATAACTTCAGAGTTAAAAAAGTATTACAGTAGTATGTTTGGTTTTATTTCTGGGATTAAACGTTTATGTATTAAGGTATTTTGTTGTAGTATTTTCTTTAAGACACTGATTTGTTCAAAATTAGAAGTTCATTGAAAACTTAATTTTGTATCCTTCCTTCCTTCCTTCCTTCTTCCTTCCTTCCTTCCTTCCTTCCTTCCTTCCTTCCTTCCTTCCTTTTTACGTTTTTTTCTTTCTCTCTTGTGAAAAATTTCCCCAATGCTTGGTGAAGAAGAGCGGCTATCCAGAAACCCTCAGATCCTCCCTCCCTCTGTCCTAGACCCAACAACAAAGAAACATGGATAACATCGTCTTGCAACAACCCAGAATAAGTAGCAAGAGAAAATCTAAGAAAGATGCATATACAGTCTTTGATGCAGAGATAAAAAGCACGAGCCCAAAGTCTGAACAGGATTCAGGAATTCTGGATGTTGAAGATGAGGAAGATGATGAAGAGGTAACTAACATCTGAACTGGGGAAGTGAGACTATTTTAAAGCCTAGATATAGTATGGTTGAAGAATTTATCCATGTGATACAGTTTATGTGATCTTCTGAATATTTAATGCCATTTTGGATACGAATGGGCCCCAATTTAAGGAAATTGAAAATAATCTGAAATTATTTAGTTTCTGATTCTTTTTAAAGAATTTAGATTTTAATTGCACTTTTCCATTTTTGAAAAGATTCAAGTTTTTTGATTCTGTACCGACTGGGGTACCTGACCTAGAGATAAGAGATCTAGGTAACCTCTGTTGAAACTGGAACAGAGTTACTTGAGACAAATGAAAGATATTACTTCAAAAGGTGAGGACTGAATAAATGGATATTTTTTGCCTTGAAAAATGGTTCAGATTTAAAATATAAAAAGATTCCAGAAAGTTGAGAATATATTTCTGGAGGAAATAAATGTATGAGTGATTATAGAGTATCTGGGAATTTTGTGACATATCCTTAACCTCTTAGTTTAGTTCTCTGTCCCGGTCAGGCAAAGAGTAAGATTAAGTGGCTTAACTAGTGCATATTTTTATACCGTCTTTGCTGTTGGAAGTATATCTAATGTGTTTTAAAAAATAAAACTATTGTGAAATTTGAAATTTCCTGTTAAAATGTTTTTTTCTAAATACTTACCATTTGCGCAAACTAGATCAGTTTTTTTGTGAGTGTAGTGTTTAGGAGAATGAACTTTGGACACAGACTGTATTCAAATCCTGGCTCTGCCAATTAATTTTATTTAAAAAAATTTTTTAGTAATCGTATCATTTACTTTTAAAATGGCCACTGACATGTGTGAGGAACCATTTACTCCTGTACTCAGTAACCTGTTTTGTCTTCAAGTGCTTGTTTTCTTTCACTGTTTTATTTCTCCAGATAATTCATTTCACTATTTCTTCCTCATCTTTTCCCCATTACACCCTTACTACCCTTCTTGTTCTCCTCTCTCTCCCAAAACTATGCCCCAAAACTTGTCACTTGTCTAATTTTGTAATCTTAGGTAAATTGTTTCATCTGTTGGAACCTCAGTATCTTAATCTATCAAGTAAAGACAGTAGTTTCTATCCCATAGGATTGCACAAGTGTTGCTTCATAAAAGGTGGCAAGCAAACGTTAGTTTCTGCCCTGTCTTCATTACTCTTCCTTGCTGACTTCTATTATGTATCACCACTGTCACTATGCCTGTCCCTATTATTATTCCTCTTTGACTTCAAAAATCGAATTGTCATGGTTTAAACTGTTTGGGCTGAAAAGCAAATAACCAAATTGGTTATGTGTCTAAAACATTAGCATTTATGTTTAAATGTCTGAGGGACTGTCATATGTATAAAGTACTACATTCTTTTGTATAGTTTCATTATTGTGGGAACACAATACTCTAATTTAAGTGAATAATTATATTTATCAATTTTTAAATAAAATTTATACTTTACTAGAATATGTTTATTATGTAAATGAGGTACATTAATAGTTAACAATGCTTGAAAGTTTCATCCTAATCCCTATTGTACTTGGATAACAAGAGCTTTTAATAGCTCTTAATAGAGCTAAGAAAAGTCTTCTGAGTGCTGTCTAATGGACCAATTTATTTACTTTTCAGTTTTATTTATGTTTATTTTTGTGGGGTAGAATGTGTTCTTTCAATACATGCATATATTGCACAATGATTTACTTAGTGCAGATAGCATAGTTTTGTGCTTGTTAGTCTACCTTGTCTTCTCCACCTGACTGCCCCCCCTCCCAGCCTCTGGTAACCATTATTCTATTCTCTACTTCTCTGAGAGACCGTGCAATAATTGTCTTTCTGTGCCTGACTTGTTTTGATTTTTCGTTATTTATTTTTGGTTTGTCTCTTATGTGTTTTTGTGTTAAGATTACCATGAGGCTTACAAAAAATAAGTTATAGTTATAAAATTATGTTAGACTAATAACAACTTAACTTTGATATCTAAGAAAAAAGAAAGATCCAAAGCCAACTCTACGCTTTGGCTTCATTTCCCCCCCACTTTCTGTATTTTGTTTTTCCAAGTTATATCTTTTAATATTGCCTATCTCTTATATGATGGTGGTGGTTGCATTTGTTGTTGTTTTGTTAGATTTGTTCTTTAGTCTCCATACTGAGGATATAAGTAAAAAAAAAAATCCAATCATTTGCCTGATAACCCATGGAAATAGAAAGGGGCAGAAAGATCTAGAGGACTTGATCCCTCTGAATATTTTCTAGCATTCTTTCTTCTTGCCTGGAATGACTTGTTATGATGGATCTACCCTGGAGACCAGACAGGCAGGTATTACACTCGTTACAGATGACCACTTACAGTAGTAGTACAATAAAGAATCAATCTCAAAAAGACCAGTTAACTCCCTTTATTTACGTTTTGGGTACCCATCAAGGAAATGAAATTCTATCAGGCACTATGGCTTATGGAAACAGAAGTTAGATGTAATATGTGCTTCTGGATAACACACACACACATTCTGAAGAGATGGTTAGATGATAAGATAAAAGAATGAAATATACACATAGTTCTTAAATATCATTGAGAACCCTCTGGATAAAGAACCCTCATTCTTTATCACTAACTCATTTAAGTTCCTGGGTAAGTCCCTTTTAATTTGTGTGCCATGCTTATTCTTTGCTTTGTCCTGAGGGTCCAGAGAATGTTGGTCTCTCGCCACCGCCTCGTTACCGGGGACCAACAACACAGGGCGGGAGGAGGGATCCCGGACCAGCCGGCGATAACCTCCTGTGGGGCTGAGCGGGATGGTGAGTGTCGCAGGCCCGACCCCCTCTGCACTTCGGCCCCAGGGGCAAAGAAAGAGACACCGAGCCTGGAGAGCGGTCAAAACCAGAACTCTGTTTATTGCAAGGGGACAGGAGCTTATATAGAGAGGACAGGGTGGGGGAGCCGTCACCCAATCAGGGGCGGCCACACCGCGGAGGGACGGGAGAAAGTAGGGCGGGAAAAAAGTGCAGAGTCATAGAACCCCGGAAAAGGGAGTAGTTAGGTACGTGCGCTTTGGCCCACATGAAATGGCGGCGGCGAGCTTGCGGCTCGCACGCAACATGGCTGCCGCCCTGCCCCCGCCAAGAAACAGACATTAGATATGGGAAAATCCCTTATGGCGAAAATGCACCGTAATATTGCCCAACACAGACAAGATGAAGAAAGTGGGACTATTAAAATGTGTTGGGTGTTTCTCATAAAGGAAGTACTATAAGAATGTACTAGGAAGATAATATTTTAAAATGGTCCCATATCCCAAATCAAACAATTCATGTTAGAGATTTGCTGATTGAGCACTTACAACAAGAATTCAGCACTTCACTGTTATCCAATGGCATCCTATCTTTAAAAAAAAAAATTCTACCTTATATTTATTTACTTCTCAGTTTGAATCTTCTTCTTCCAGTGCACATTCTTAATCTCAAACCTCATGTAGAGAATTATTTATTTAGATGTCTCCAAACTGGCTTCTTGGCATAGTTCTTGCATGGTGTGAATAAATTCTTCAGATAAGGTCTTTCGTGACCCACTGTGACGTTCCGACCTTCATTCTTGTCATTCTTCAATAGACCTCATTGAGAGCAACTTAGTTTTTGGAATATTGTGACTTTTAATCTGTGAGCATTGTTAACTGTAGGAGAGAATTTTAAAGAGCAGTGGTTCTTAATTTATTTGGGGTCATATGTTACTTTGAGAGTTAGGTAAAAATATATGTAGTCTTTTCCCCGCAGAATTTAT
>NW_007737116.1:36891-44442 GCF_000696425.1 Galeopterus variegatus
GCACCTCGCTCAGCCAGTGAGCGGGAACCGGTCTGTATGTGGGATCCGAACCCTCGGCGGGAGTGCCTCCACGCTCCCAAGCAGCGCACTGTAGCAGTGCGCCACCGGGCCAGCCTCCAGTGCACATTCTTAATCTCAAACCTCATGTAGAGAATTATTTATTTAGATGTCTCCAAACTGGCTTCATGGCATAGTTCTTGCATGGTGTGAATAAATTCTTCAGATAAGGTCTTTCATGACCCACTGTGACGTTCTGACCTTCATTCTTGTCATTCTTCAATAGACCTCATTGAGAGCAACTTAGTTTTTGGAATATTGTGACTATTAATCTGTGAGCATTGTTAACTGTAGCAGAGAATTTTAAAGAGCCGTGGTTCTTAATTTATTTGGAGTCATATGTTACTTTGAGAGTTATTTAAAAATATATGTAGTCTTTTCCCAGCAGAATTTATGAGGGTACTCAAAAAGTTCATAGAAAGATTCATATTGTCTTTTAATTCCATTTTCCACGAACTTTTTGAAGTACTCTGATATATTCTCTTACAAAAAGTTCTGCTTGAAATTTTAAGGGATTCATGAAATTCGTGTTACCCCTAGGACCCAACTTAAGAACCCATGTTCTAAAGCAGTGCTTCTTGACCTTTAATGTGTGTAAGAATCGCCTGGGAATCATATTAAAATGCAGATTCTGATTCTGCCGGTTGGGGATAAGTCTGTGAGTCTGCGTTTTTAACAAAGTCTCTGGTGAGGATGGTGTTTCTAGTCCCTGGAGCACACCGTAAATTGTAAGGCTATAGAGAACTTTGAGGAAGCTTTTTTAGTGCACAAATTAAACAAATGAATGTTTGGCTCTCCTATTGATTTTCTATTATATGATTAAATTTTTTTTCTGGCAATAAATGCAGCATGTGAAGAGGAAGTTATATTTTGCTTTCTAAAATCTGTTGTTTATAATAGATTATCAGCATTTTTAGTGAAATTTCGTAATTCTAATTTAACAAGTTTAGGTACCTTTTTATTTTCTGAAGAACTTTTCACCCTTTCCTGCTCTTTTAATGGAAATATACTTAATACATTATTTGAATTGAATAGTATTTTTAGGCTGTTTACCATGTCTTTAGCTTGATGATACTTGGTAGATCATGGAATTAGGTGGGTAGGAAAACTCAAGCACCTAGAACATAGATGTGCATGTAATAAGCAGATAGTTAATATGTTATTAAACCAAAATAAAGTTGTGTTAGAGGTGGGAAAAACTTAATAGTCTGGGAAATGAAAATGAAATCCCAGCAGTAAATCATCATTTTGGATGAAAAAACCAACTCACGTCTTGAATCAACTGATGGAGTCAGTCCCATCCATCCCCCTTTTCCTCCAACTTCTATTGAAGTATAACAGACTCAGTCTCTTAATGATTGCTAAGAAGTGCTGCAAAGAAAAGTATTCCCTGGTAAAATTCTCTCTCTGTTTTGGCTAGGCTAATGAAAGTGTAGCAATTAATATAAAAAAATTTTTTCTAATCATATATTAAAGTTGAACTATATAAAACTGCTTATATTTAACCATTTTTGATCAACAACTTAATTCAATTGACTTATAAGGGAAATATGTATGTTGTAGGGTTTATGCAGATGTCGATGTTCTCTGAATATCTAGATAGGACTTAAAAAGCTTTTTAGAAGTAGTGAACATTTTAGATTGATGTATTTATGGTCCTAGAGTTATCAGGAATATAAATTTTGAAATATCTGAAGATAAAATACAAAGAAGCCTTCAAGATGACGTATTACTTGTGAGAAGGGGGACAATAATATCTACTGAAAGTAGGGTTGTTGTAAGGATTGAATGAAGTAATGTATATGATGCTCTTGTCACAGTGCTTGGTACATATAATGCTATCAGCATGTAATAGTTACTACTATGGCATTATGACTGTGTGTGTGTGTGTTTTAATTAAAGGTGAAATCTATGTTGATATAGTTTTTGGTAATGTATATTTGCATGAAATGTTGAACACTATTTGTTATAAACAGATAATCTGCTGAAACAAAGCAGTATTGAGTAAGATATATTTTGAAAAAGCAGAGCCTATGATTTCTTCCTTGTTTCTAGGTTACTTCAGGGCTTCTGCATCCTTAGAATACTTCACTGGTAGCACACTTACAAAATATATCATACTGCAGTTTGTATCTCTCTTAATTTGTTTATAAACTGTTAAGGAATATAGTGGTCATCATGTCATCCACACCACCAGTTCTACAGTATGGGTCAAATGAATGTTTGTTAATCAAATGATTTATGTTAAGTTTAGCTCTCCAGATTTTGGTGCCTCTTTTGAAATATGGAATTAACAAGATGGAAATTCTTAATTTAGATACAAATGCCATGTAATAGAAAGCCTTCTGAGATGTCTTTATGATTGTGGTACTGTACTATTTTTGAGGTAACAGGGTGTATTAATTTGCTAGGGCTGCCATAACAAAATACTGCCAATTTAAAATACCAACTGGGTGGCCTAAACAACAGAAATTTATTTTCTCACAATTCTGGAGGCTGGAAGTCCAAGGTCAAGGTTCCAGCTGGGTTGGTTTCTCATGAGGTCTCTCTCCTTGGTTGCATGTGGCTGTCTTCTGGTTGTGTTCTCACATGGCCTTTTCTCCTTGCTTGTATGTCCCTGCTGTCTCTTCCTCTTCTTATAAGGACACTAGTTCTATTGGATTAGGCCCCACCCTTATGACCTCATTTAATTTTAATTACCCCTTTAAAGGCCCTGTCTTCAAATATAGTCACATTGGAGGTGAGGGCTTCAACATATGAATTTTTGAGGAGACACAATTCAATCTATAACACAGGGTGGTTGGAAAAGACACAAATACGATTTGTATTTAGGAGGTACAAGTTCTATTACATTTGTGCTACTGGGACAAATCATATAATTTCTCTAAGCATCTCTTTTCTTACCTATAAAACAGTGACAATGATTATGTCAAATTGCTTGTAAAAAAATTGTGGTTATTACGATATTTGACCCAAATTTCAAAATGTTTATTATAAAACTTTTTTTTTTTTGACAGAAAGGTAACAGAATGTGAGGACCATTTCTGAGTAAGTTAAAGTGAATAAAGGATGCCATTAAAACTTTAGAGTTTAAGCCAGAGGTTGTAGATTCAGCCCATGGGCCAGAAACAGCTTGCAAACTGGTTGTTGGCCTGCACAGTTTTGAAGATTTTTAAAATTAGTTGCCAACTTTTAAAAGTCAATTGAATTCACATTAAAAAAAAATAAATCTAGATTTTCAACTTACTCTCTTTCTAAGGATGGTAGTTACAGACTGGCCCTGAGTAGCAATGTTGCCAACAGAGGTATGGTTTTTTTCAGTAAGCTACATTCACTGCTGCTTCTGCACACTGGCAATTGCTGTTTATCATTACATTTGTGCTGTTGTTGAGGGAAATATAATATTGCTTATATTGGGTCTCTCACAAATGGCAAAGTGAAAGACAGACTGAGAGGACCACATATTTGAAAAACGAAAGAGAACACAGTCCTTTGTAAAAATGAATAGTAGTCCTAGATATTTCATATACAAAGTAGTCCATTAAGAGAATGTAATTTAGAATACTGCAGATTAACTTATTCCCAATGCCTATTGACCTCAGCAGGCTTTGAGTTTTTCACTTCTGTTCTTAATGAAATCTGGCCTATTATGGACATATAAGTTGAAAGAAAAGTAGGTACCTATACATATAATCAAATGCCAAAAGAAGAGTTTAGAAAGTTGAATGAAAACATTTTGGCATGTTTTAGGCATTCTGTTTTGGCTTTCTAATTCCCAGTCTTTGGTCTTTTAGGTCTATCCAGTGGCAAAGATATAGTATGTCTTGCATTGATTTAAGGACTTTTTAAGTTTTTTCATTATGGGGATAGTATAAAGGTCCTGTTATTTTGAAATTATTTGACTCAATTGTAAACTTCTATCTGTCTTTAAAGGTCTTCTAGAATTTCTCCTTTATATCCTTATTGCTTATTCAACCCCTTTCCCCTTGTGCAAAGTTGCTAATAACTCCTTTTCACTCCTCTCCTTGTTTGAAATATGCTATGCAACTTTTCTCTGAAGGATCAGCTCAGTTCCACCTCTTCTGCAACACCCGTTTATAAAAATTTTTTTGAAGAATTTTAATTCTTCAGAAAAGTTACACATATAGTATCCATGTGCCCTTCATTAAATACTCCACTTTAATTTGACACTTCCTTTCTCAAAAAATTGATTTTGAAAGAGTCAGGTATATATACATATATATGTATGTGTGTATTTTCCCCTTCCCCAAACTCAGCCATTTGAAAGAAAGTGGCATACTTCATTTATCATAGTTGAACTCTAAATGCTGCAGTAATCTGTGTTTCCTGAGAGTGGCATTCTTTTTTTTTTTTAATTGAATCATAATTGATTATACATAGTTTTGGTGTTCAATCTTGACATATGTTGATCAATTCAATATTACTAGCATATACATTATTACAAATCATGCTTATTCTTTATGCCCCTTATCCAAACTCTCCCCCCTGCCTCCCCCTTTTCCTTTCTGATAACGCTAGATTTCTTCTCTCCTTCTGAAAGAGTAATGGTTACTCTGTTGATTTGTTGCCTATATGATCTGTTCAGTGCTGAGAGAGGTGTGTTCAGGTCCCCCCTCTGTTGTCATAGAGCAGATGCTTCTATCACTCTGGAATGTGCTTTGTGAAGAGAGGCACCCTCTTCTTTTCTTTGGCCTCTGCTGATGACTCTCCTGTGTCAATGCACTCAAGTGGCTGCTGGGCCATCTGCACAGTGGATGTGGTGTTTAGCTGCTTTTCTGGTAGCCGTGGCTATTGTGGTGGCTGTTGTGGCCCACCCACATGCAAGTCGTATTTTTGGCATGCTCCTTACCTGGTTGTGGGAGGAGGGGTTGGTCACTAGCTCCATACCTCAGGACCCTGGGTGGGCCCCATGGCAGTAGCAGCATGCCTGGATGGAGGAGAAGTGCGAGGAGGGGTCGGTCCCCAACTCCATCTGCCTTTACATTCTAAGTTGTTGTTGTGGAGCAGTTGGGTGGGACGGGGAGAAAGAAAGAGGGAAAGAAATAGGGTAGGAGAAGGAGGATGGAGGGGAGGCATGGCTGAGGCCCATGGCACTCACCTCATTCCTGCAGGGGATACCAGGGGGCTTCCAGTGGTGGCTTGGTCATTGGTGGGCTGAATCCATATGTCAGAAGGGTGTGGCCAAAGCCCTCGTCCCCCCACTAACCCAGGTCAGGAGCCTGTGGCTCCGTGGCTGTCGCTAGGCTGATTGCAGGTGTTGGGGTTTTGTGGCTGAGGACCTTGGCTCCTTACCACCCCAGATTGCGAGCCCAGTGCACTTCCTGCAGCAGCTCGGTGGTCGTCACTGGGCTCGGTGCGGGTGTCAGGGGGGAGTGGCTGAGGCCCTTGGCCCCCCACCCTCCTGGTTCAGGGGCCTGGAGAGCTTACTGTGGCAGCTCCGTGGTCATTGCTGAGTTGTTTGTGGGTGTCGGGGGTATGGCTGAAGTCCCCAGCCCTCTCCTGTCTCTGGCTTGTGGACCCAGGGGGCTTCTGGTCCTTCTTGGTTTTGTAGGTGTTCTTTGGTGAAGTGAGAACTTTACTAGTTAATATCAAACTTTGTCTCTGCTCTGTGGGTATTTTGTTTTTTATTTCAGTTGTGTTGGATTATTCACTGTTTCCACAAATTAAACTCTGCACTGGAACTAATTTGTTGTCCTATGCTTACTTCTAAAATGGGGGAACTTCTGTGGGGACTAGCACTTGAGCCCTGTAGCTGAGCTAAATTGCTGCTTTGCTGCTGATTCCCTGGGGAAGGCTTTTTGTGCAGCTCAGGTTTTAATTGTTGATCTCCTCTGTATTTCCAAGTCTTGTGAGGTCTGTTATACCTGGGTTGTGTGGAAACTCTGGTCTAGGCCTGAGTCATTTCAGCAAACGGCACCGCTACAGATCTAAATCCTGACCAGTCTCCACTAAGTGGTCCTGCACTGATTGGAGGCAGATCAACTGTGCATGCTGTGCCCCAATGTTCCCCTGGTGGGCCCGTCTCACCCATCAAACACATTCCAAACACTTCCCATGGGATGCGCCATGTGCCAGTCCCTTGCGATGACTCACTGGCCTTTTGAGTAGTTCCTTTTTTCAGTTGTTGTGGCTCCTTGCTCCTATGTGTGTCCATGGGAACCCTGTTAGTGGTCTTGCTGGCCTGAGGGTCACCAAGGCCCTTTTCTCCCCTGCCGCCTCCAAGCAACTTCATATGAAGGGCACAGCAGTGACTTTTGCCTGCTCTTGCTCTGTGCACTCACCAGCTCCAGCCTTGATATGGCTGGGATTCAAAATGGTAGGAGCAGTCCTTTCTTCCTCTCACTGGTTTCTCCTGCCTTTATGACCTCTGTAGTTCTCTCCGCCTCTTATCCTGAGCTGTAGCAGCCCCATCTTGGATGTCTTGCTTTTTAATAGTTGTAAATTGGTTGAATTGTGGGAGAGAGTGATGCTGGGGACCATCAATTCCACCATTTGACCGGAAGAGTGGCATTCTTCTACATAACCATAATACGATGATCTCATTCAGAAAATTTAACATTGATACAATAACACCACTTAATATACAATCCATATCCAAATTTCCTCAATTGTCCCAATAATGTCCTTTATAGCAGATTTTTTTTCCTTTTATTTTTTTTCCCGTAACCACATCCAGATAAACATCACACATTACATTTATTTTTCATGCCTGTTTGATCTCCCTTAATATCCCTCTGTTCAGGTACATCTGGTTATGTTCTCATGATTAGATTCAGGCTAATCGTTTTTAGCAGGAATATATTTTTATTTTTTTATTTTATTTTATTTTATTTTGTCAATATACAACGTAGTTGATTATTGTGGCCAATTANCCTATGATTTCTTCCTTGTTTCTAGGTTACTTCAGGGCTTCTGCATCCTTAGAATACTTCATTGGTACCACACTTACAAAATATATCATACTGTAGTTTGTATCTCTCTTAATTTGTTTATAAACTGTTAAGGAATATAGTGGTCATCATGTCATCCACACCACCAGTTGTACAGTATGGGTCAAATGAATGTTTGTTAACCAAATGATTTATGTTAAGTTTAGCTCTCCAGATTTTGTTGCCTCTTTTGAAATATGGAATTAACAAGATGGAAATTGTTAATTTAGATACAAATGCCATGTAATAGAAAGCCTTCTGAGATGTCTTTATGGTTGTGGTACTGTACTATTTTTGAGGTAGCAGGGTGTATTAATTTGATAGGGCTGCCATAACAAAATACTGCCAATTCAAAATACCAACTGGGAGGCCTAAACAACAGAAATTTATTTTCTCACAATTTTGGAGGCTGGAAGTCCAAGGTCAAGGTTCCAGCTGGGTTGGTTTCTCATGAGGTCTCTCTCCTTGGTTGCATGTGGCTGCCTTCTGGTTGTGTTCTCACATGGCCTTTTCTCCTTGCTTGTATGTCCCTGCTGTCTCTTCC
>NW_007737116.1:45254-48440 GCF_000696425.1 Galeopterus variegatus
TTTGACTCAATTGTAAACTTCTATCTGTCTTTAAAGGTCTTCTAGAATTTCTCCTTTATATTCTTATTGCTTATTCAACCCCTTTCCCCTTGTGCAAAGTTGCTAATAACTCCTTTTCACTCTCCTTGTTTGAAATATACTATGCAACTTTTCTCTGAAGGACCAGCTCAGTTCCACCTCTTCTGCAACACCCTGTTTATAAAAATTTTTTTCTTTTGAAGAATTTTAAATCTTCAGAAAAGTTACACGTATAGTATCCATGTGCCCTTCATTAAATACTCCACTTTAATTTGACACTTCCTCTCTCAAAAATTTAATTTTGAAAGAGTCAGGTATATATACATATATATATGTGTGTGTATTTTCCCCCTCCCCAAACTGAGCCATTTGAAAGAAAGTGGCATACTTATTTATCATAGTTGAACTCTAAATGCTGCAGTAATCTGTGTTTCCTGAGAGTGGCATTTTTTTTTTTAATTGAATCATAATTGATTATACATAGTTTTGGTGTTTAATCTTGACATATGTTGATCAATTCAATATTATTAGCATATACATTATTACAAATCATACTTATTCTTTATGCCCCTTATCCAATCTCTCCCCCCTGCCTCCCCCTTTTCCTTTCTGATAGCCCTAGATTTCTTCTCTCCTTCTGAAAGAATAATGGTTACTCTGTTGATTTGTTGCCTAGATGATCTGTCCAGTGCTGAGAGAGGTGTGTTCAGGTCCCCCCTCTGTTGTCATAGAGCAGATGCTTCTATCACTCTGGAATGTGCTTTGTGAAGAGAGGCACCCTCTTCTTTTCTTTGGTCTCTGCTGATGACTCTCCTGTGTCAATGCACTCAAGTGGCTGGTGGGCCATCTGCACAGTGGACGTGGTGTTTAGCTGCTTTTCTGGTAGCCGTGGCTATTGTGGTGGCTGTCATGGCCCACCCACATGCAAGTGGTATTTTTGGCATGCTCCTTACCTGGTTGTGGGAGGAGGGGTTGGTCACTAGCTCCATACCTCAGGACCCTGGGTGGGCCCCATGGCAATAGCAGCATGCCTGGATGGAGGAGAAGTGGGAGGAGGGTTCGGTCCCCAATTCCATCTGTCTTTACATTCTAAGTTGTTGTTGTGGAGCAGTTGGGTGGGAGGGGGAGAAAGAAAGGGGGAAAGAAATAGGGTAGGAGAAGGAGGATGGAGGGGAGGCATGGCTGAGGCCCATGGCACTCACCTCATTCCTGCAGGGGATACCAGGGGGCTTCCAGTGGTGGCTTGGTCATTGGTGGGCTGAATGCAGATGTCAGAAGGGTGTGGCCAAAGCCCTCGGGCCCCCCACTGCCCCAGGTCAGTGGCTCCGTGGTTGTCGCTAGGCTGATTGCAGGTGTTGGGGTTTGGTGGCTGAGTTCCTTGGCTCCTTACCACCCCAGATTGCGAGCCCAGGGCACTTCCTGCAGCAGCTCAGTGGTCGTCACTGGGCTCGGTGCGGGTGTCAGGGGGGAGTGGCTGAGGCCCTTGGCCCCCCACCATCCTGGTTCAGGGGCCTGGAGTGCTTACTGTGGCAGCTCAGTGGTCATCACTGGGTTGGTTGTGGGTGTCGGGGGTATGGCTGAAGTCCCCAGCCCTCTCCTGTCTCTGGCTTGTGAGCCCAGGGGGCTTCTGGTCCTTCTAGGTTTTGTAGGTGTTCTTTGGTGAAGTGAGACCTTTACTAGTTAATATCATACACTGTCTCTGCTCTGTGGGTATTTTGTTTTTTATTTCAGTTGTGTTGGATTATTCACTGTTTCCACAACTTAAACTCTGCACTGGAACTAATTTGTTGTCCTATGCTTACTTCTAAAATGGGGGAACTTCTGTGGGGACTAGCACTTGAGCCCTGTAGCTGAGCTAAATTGCTGCTTTGCTGCTGATTCCGTGGGGAAGGCTTTTTGTGCAGCTCAGGTTTTAATTGTTGATCTCCTCTGTACTTCCAAGTCTTGTGAGGTCTGTTATACCTGGGTTGTGTGGAAACTCTGGTCTAGGCCTGAGTCATTTCAGCAAACTGCACCGCTGCAGATCTATATCATGACCAGTCTGTACTAAGTGGTCATGCACTGATTGGAGGCAGATCAGCTGTGCATGCTATGCCCCAATGTTCCC
Organism: Galeopterus variegatus; assembly: GCF_000696425.1. Taxonomy (NCBI): domain Eukaryota; kingdom Metazoa; phylum Chordata; class Mammalia; order Dermoptera; family Cynocephalidae; genus Galeopterus; species Galeopterus variegatus. The sequence continues at coordinate 47,380 of NW_007737116.1, forward strand.
CGGGTGGGCCCGTCTCACCCACCACCCACATTCCAAACACTTCCCATGGGATGCGCCATGTGCCAGTCCCTTGTGATGACTCACTGGCCTTTTGAGTAGTTCCTTTTTTCAGTTGTTGTGGCTCCTTGCTCCTATGTGTGTCCATGGGAACCCTGTTAGTGGTCTTGCTGGCCTGAGGGTCACCAAGGCCCTTTTCTCCCCTGCCGCCTCCAAGCAACTTCATATGAAGGGCACAGCAGTGACTTTTGCCTGCTCTTGCTCTGTGCACTCACCAGCTCCAGCCTTGATATGGCTGGGATTCAAAATGGTAGGAGCAGTCCTTTCTTCCTCTCACTGGCTTCTCCTGCCTTTATGAACTCTGTAGTTCTCTCCGCCTCTTACCCTGAGCTGTAGCGGCCCCATCTTGGATGTCTTGCTTTTTAATAGTTGTAAATTGGTTGATTTGTGGGAGAGAGTGATGCTGGGGACCGCCAATTCCACCATTTGACCGGAAGAGTGGCATTCTTCTACAGAACCATAATAGGATGATCTCATTCAGGAAATTTAACATTGATACAATAACACCACTTAATATACAATCCATATCCAAATTTCCTCAATTGTCCCAATAATGTCCTTTATAGCAGATTTTTTTTACTTTTATTTTTTTCCCATAACCACATCCAGACAAACATCACACATTACATTTATTTTTCATGCCTGTTTGATCTCCCTTAATATCCCTCTGTTCAGGTACATCTGGTTATGTTCTTATGATTAGATTCAGGCTAATCGTTTTTAGCAGGAATATTTTATTTTATTTTATTTTATTTTGTCAATATACAACGTAGTTGATTATTGTGGCCAATTACCAAAACCTCTCTCCCTCCCTCCCTCTCCCCCCTCCCTCCCAACAATGTCCTTTCTGTTTGCTTGTTGTATCAATTTCAAGGAATTGTAATTGTTATGCCCCCCCCTGTTTTTTGTGTGTATTTATTTATTTATTTTTAGCTCCCACAAATGAGTGAGAACATGTGATATTTCTCTTTCTGTGCCTGACTTGTTTCACTTAATATAATTCT
>NW_007737116.1:49440-51680 GCF_000696425.1 Galeopterus variegatus
AGTGAGAACATGTGATATTTCTCTTTCTGTGCCTGACTTGTTTCACTTAATGTAATTCTAGGTCCATCCATGTCGTTGCAAATGGCAGTATTTCATTCTTTTTTATAGCAGAGTAGTATTCCATTGTGTAGATATACCACATTTTCCATATCCACTCATCTGATGATGGACATTTGGGTTGGTTCCAACTCTTAGCTATTGTAAAGAGTGCTGCGATGAACATTGGGGAACAGGTATCCCTTCGACTTGATGATTTCCATTCCTCTGGGTATATTCCCAGCAGTGGGATAGCTGGGTCATATGGTAGATCTATCTTTAGCAGGAATATTACAAAGGTAATATTATGTTGTTTCCAGTGCATCACATATAGGAGGTACACAGTTGCTTAAGGTGGTGTCCACTAGATTTCTTCATTGCAAATATACTTTTCCGCTCTAAGTTATCTTTGGCTATCTTGTTTCCTAACAGTTTGTCACCCAGTGGTCTTAGAATTCACTGATGATTCTTTCCTGAATTATGCGTAAGGTGGTTGTAAAATAGTGATTTTCTATTTTTATTATTTCTTTCACATTGATTAATTGGCATTCTTCTATAGAGAACTTTCATTTTCTCCTCTTCCTTTTTTTTAGTTTTTAGAGTATGGGCATGTGGATTCTTATTTTGTGTATAATGGCTTATATTCCATTCTTGTCTTTTATTTTGATTCTCCAATTGTTTCAAATTTGACTAGTGAGAGTCTCATCCATTATCCATCCAGATTTTATTTTTGGGGGTAGGTGTAGGAGGTTGGGTTACATACCATTCCATCCAGTTTTTGAGCCCTTCCTTTCTTTCTGGCACAAGATGCTCTAGGTTCACCTAGGTTCTCTCCAAGCCCCAGAATTAGCCATTTCTACACAGAGCTCTCATTTATTTTACTGGAGAATGATACTTAGAAACTGAGATATGAGCATTAGGTATGCTTCTTTCGTGGACGGAGCTAAGAAACACATATGCTGTACCAGTACATAGACCTTTTGTTTTTTAAAAAATAAGTCAGGAGTTAAAGGTGATTCCAATATGATGTCATAGGTCTTTCCTCTAATTCTNATTAGCCATTTCTACACAGAGCTCTCATTTATTTTACTGGAGAATGATACTTAGAAACTGAGATATGAGCATTAGGTATGCTTCTTTCGTGGACGGAGCTAAGAAACACATATGCTGTACCAATACATAGACCTTTTGTTTTTTTAAAAATAAGTCAGGAGTTAAAGGTGATTCCAATATGATGTCATAGGTCTTTCCTCTAATTCTATATTTGTATCTGTGAGAATTCTGTTTCACAGAGTATCAATATATTTACTCAGTTTCCTAATTATAAACTATGCACAAAATAGTTTCAGAATCACTATCCAAAGGACACTAACAGCAATAAACTTATTAAGTTTAAGATTTCTTTGCAGTTCTTTTAATCCTGCAATGTATCCCACAAGGTCCATGTAGTTTGGAGTACTGTGTTCAAAGGTTTCTTGGCAAATTTTTTTCTTTGTGCTTGTTACCAAATTGATATATAATTAAGCTCATTTGTTTCTTTTTGTATTATTTTTTAGGATTCCCCTAGCCTTATTAATTTAATTTTTGAATGCATAAAATGTCAAAAGACAAAACTGTATAAGATGATATATTCAGTAAAATCTCATTTTCATTCTTATCCTTTCCATAGTGCTCCTACCTACCCTTTGTAAGTAATCAGTATTGTTAGTGTGTGCGTACATTTCGTTATACCTTAAACAACATGATTATTCATACTACAATGCATATATACACATATTTGTTTTTATTTTTTGATGTTTAAATGAGGATAATTAGTATATTTATCGTTATGCAATGTAATCGATTTTTGTGTCCCTTTAACAATTTTTCCCTTAACCCCCTTCTTCTCTCTCTTACCCATCCCTGGCAACCTCAGTTCTGTTCTCTTCTCTTAAAAAGTCCATTGCATTATTGTGATTGTTGTTTCTTTCTTTTCCTTATTTATTTATTTATTTGTCTGTCTGTCTGTCTGTCTGTCTGTGTCTGTCTGTCTATCTATCTATCTATCTATCTATCTATCTATCTATTTATCTATCTATCTAATCTTTCTATGTATCTATGTATCTATCTATGTATCTATCTATGTATCATCTATCTATCTATCTATCTATCTATCTATCTATCTATCTATCTATCATCTATCTATCTATCTACCTATCTATCTA
>NW_007737116.1:52508-56530 GCF_000696425.1 Galeopterus variegatus
TCTATGTATCTATCTATGTATCATCTATCTATCTATCTATCTATCTATCTATCTATCTATCTATCTATCATCTATCTATCTATCTACCTATCTATCTACCTACCTACCTAGCTCCCACATATAAGTGAGGACATGTAGTATTTCTCTTTCTGTGCCTGGCTTGTTTCATTTAACATAATTTTCTATAAGTTCATCCATGTTGCTGCGAATGGCAGTATTTCTTTTTTGTGGCAGAGTAGTATTCCATTGTATAAATATGCCACATTTTTCTTATCCATTCATCCAGTGATGGGCATTTAGGTTGCTTCCAACTCTTGGCTATTGTAAATAGAGCTGCAATGAGCATGGGGGTATAGGTGTCCCTTCAACATAATGATTTCCATTCCTTTGGCTATATACCCAGCAGTGGGATTGCTGGATCATATGGCAGTTCTATCTGTAGTTGTTTGAGGAACATCCATACCATTTTCCATAATGGCTGCATCATTTTACAGTCCCATCAACAGTATAGTAGGGTTCTCTTTTCTCCGCATCCTCACCAGCATTTGTTGTTCTCTTTTTGATAATGGCTAGCCAGTTGGAGTGAGATGATATCTCAGTGTGGTTTTGATTTGCATTTCCCTTATGATTCGTCATGCTGAGCATTTTTTCATATGTCTGTTGGCCATTTGTATATCTTCCTTTGAGAAATACCTATTCAGCTCCTTTGCCCGTTTTTTAATTGGGTTATTTGTTTTTTTACTGTTAAGTTTTTTTAGTTCCTTTTGTATTATGGATATTAATTTTCCTTTTTTTTTGTTCTTTCTTTTTTTCTTTCTTTTTTTTTTTTTGTCTTTTTTGAGACCGGCTGCAACGCGCTCAGCCAGTGAGCGCACCGGCCATCTCTATATAGGATCTGAACCCGCGGTGGGAGCACTGCTGCGCTCCCAGCACCGCACTCTCCCGAGTGTGCCACAGGCTCGGCCCTTATTTTTTTGCTGGATGCATATCTTGCAAATATTTTCTTCCATTCTGTTGGTTGTCCTTTGCTCTGTTAATTGTTTCTTTTGCTGTGCAGAAGCTTTTTAGTTTGATGTAATCCCAGTTGTTTATTTTTTTCTTTTGTTGCCTGTGCTTTTGGTGTTGCATTCATGAAGTCTATGCCCAGTCCTATTTCCTGAAGTGTTTCTTCTTTGTTTTCTATTAGGGGTTTTATAATTTCAGGACATATATTTAATTTTTCAATCCATTTTGAGTTGATTTGTTATGTGGTGAGAAGTACACGTCTAGTTTCATTCTTCTACATATGAATGTCTGATTTTCCCAGGACATTTATCTGACTGGTAGTCTTTTCCCCAGTGTATGTTCTTGGTGCCTTTGTCAAGGATTAGTTGGCTGTAGACATATGAGCTAATTTCTGTATTCTCTATTCTGTTCCATTGGTCCGTGCATCTGTTTTTATGCCAGTATGATGCTGTTTTTGTTATGATAGCTTTGTAGTATAATTTGAAGTCAGGTAGTGTTATGCCTCCAGCTTTGTTTGTTTTTTTTAATTCTCCAGGATTTCTTTGGATGTTCAGGGTCTTTTGTTGTTTCATATGAATATTAGGATTTTTTTTTTCCATTTCTGTGAAGAATGTCATTGGTATTTTGATGGGGATTGCATTAAATCTGTAGATTACTTTGGGTAGTATGGACATTTTCACAATGCTAATTCTTCCAACCTATGAACATGGAATATCTTTCTGTCTTCTTGTGTTTTCTTTTTTCCAAAAGTGATCTATAGTTCTCATCATAGAGATCTTTCATTTCCTTGGTTAACTTTATTCCTAGGTATTTTATTTTTTTGTTGACTATTGTAAATGGACTAACTTTCTTGATTTCTTTTTCTGCTAGTTCATTGTTGGAGTATAAAAATGCTACTTGATTTTGCTTGTTGATTTTGTAACCTGAAGGTTTGCTGGAATCGTTTTTTGACTCTAACAGGTTTTTGTAGTCTTTAGGCTTCTCTATATACATGTCATCTGCAAACAGGGACAATTTGACTTTGTCTTTTCCAGTCTGGGTGCCTTTTATTTCTTTCTCTTCCCTGATTGCTTTGGCTAGTACTTCCAAAACTATGCTGAATAGGAGTGATTAGAGTGGGAATCCTTGTCTCATTTATGTTCTTAAGAGAGAGTGATTAGAGTGGGAATCCTTGTCTCATTTATGTTCTTAAGAGAAAAGCTTTCAACATTTCCCTGTTCAGTATGATATTGGCAGTGGGTTTGTCATATATGGCTTTAATTGTGTTGAGATACTTTCCTTCAATGATAATTTGCTGAGTCTTTATCATGAAGAGATGTTGAAGTTTGTCAAATGGTTTTTCAGCATCTATTGAGATATCACATGGTTTTTGTTTTCAATTTTGTTGATGTGGTGTATCACATTTATTGATTTGCATATGTTGGACATCCCTGGGATGAATCACACTTGATCATGGTGTATAAGTTTTTGAATATGTTGCTGTATTCTATTTGCTAATATTTTATTGAGGATTTTTGCATGTGTATTCATCAAAGAGATTGGCCTGTTTTGCATATATATTCATCAAAGATATTGGCCTGTCTTTTTTTGTTGTATCTTTGTCCACTTTTAGTGTCAGGGTGATGTTTTCCTCATAGAATGAGTTTGGGAGAAAGGCCTCTGTTTCAATTTTTTGGAATAGTTTGAAGAGAATTAGTATTTATTCTTTTTTAAAGGTTTGGTAGAATTTGACAGTAAAGCTATCTCTGTGGTCCTGGGCTTTTCTTTGCTGGGAGACTGCTGATTATGGCTCAGTCTCTGCTTGTTATTGCCCTGTTAAGGTTTTCTATGTCTTCTTGTTTCAGTTTTGGTAGTTTGGATGTGTCCAGAAATTTGTCCATTTCCTCCAGGTTTTCAAATTTGTTGTAGTATATTTGTTTATAGTAGTCTATAATGATTCTTTGTATTTTTGTCACATCAGTTGTAATGTCTACTTTTTCATTTCTATTTTTTTCATTTTTATTTGTGTCTTCTCATCTTTTTTTTAGTTACCCTACCTAATGGCTTGTTTATTTTGTTTATCTTCTCAAAAAACTAGCTTTTTGTTTCATTTATTTTTGTTGTTGTTGTTGTTTTGGCCTCTATTTAATTTAGTTCTGCTTTGATCTTAATTATTTCTTTCTGTTTAGTAACTTCAGTATTAGACTGTTATTGTTTTTCTAGTTCTTTGAGGTGTAGCATTGGGCTGTTTATTTGAGATCTTTCTATTCTTCTGAGGTATTTATTGTGATGAACTTCCCCATTAGTACTGCTTTTGCAGTATTCCACAAGTTTTGGTATGATATGTCGTGATTTTCATTAGTTTCAATAAATTTTTTGATTTCCTGTTTAATTCCTTCTTGGACCCATATGTCATTCAGGAGAATGTTACTTAATTTCCATGAATTTTTATAGTTTCCAGAATTTCATTGGTTATTGATTTCTAGTTTCAATCCATTGCAGTCTGAAAAAATACAGGAAATAATTTCAGTTTTTAAAAATTTGTTGAGACTTGATTTGTGACCTAATATGTGGTCTATCCTGGAGAATGTTCCTTGTGCTGATAAGAAGAATGTACATTCTACTGTCGTTGGATGAAATGTCCTGTAGATATATGCCAAGTCCAATTGATCTAAACTATGGTTTAGGTGTTATGTTTCTCTGTTGATTTTTTGCCTAGATGATCTGTCCAATGTTGAAAGAGGGATATTCAGGTCCCCAACTATTATGGTATTTGGGTCTATCTCTTTCTTTAGGTCTAATAGTGTTTGCTTTATATATTGGCTGTTCCAATGTTGGGTACATATATATTTATGATTATTTTGTCTTCTTGCTGGATAGATCCCTTCATCATTATATAGTGGCTTTTTTGTCTCTTTTTATGGTTTTTGGCTTAAAGTCTATTTTTTCTGACATAGAATAGGTACTCCTGCTTGTTTTTGGTCTCCATTTTCATGGTACATCTTTTTTCATCCTTTCACTCTTTGTCTGTGTCTATA
>NW_007737117.1:0-31380 GCF_000696425.1 Galeopterus variegatus
CCCACTCCTGCTCAAATGCAAGGGCCTGCTGTCTCTGTCAGGACCACTGCATCAGCCTCAGAGCCACTGCCACTGCTCACTCTTGTCCCCTCCCATCCTCTCTTCAGCAACAACCAGAGAGAGTTCTCAAAGTGCAAACCTGATCATGTAACTCCCTACACAAATCTTAACACCCTCCAAAGGATTACACAGAGGACCTATAATGAAGCTTGTAATCTTGGGAAATGATGGTATAAACTCCCAATTGAGGATATTTTTTGTTCTTTTTCACTGATGGAAAGCTCTGTGAGTTTTCACATTTCTATTCCCCTGTGTAATTCCCACCCAGAGCAAGATAGAGCCATTTCCTGCATTCTGCAAAGTTCATGTCCCTGCCCCATCCTCACCCTCTTCAGAGGTAAACAATATTCTGGCCTTTATTATAATGAATTAGTTTTGTCTGTTCTTGACCATCATATACAGTAGTCCCCCCTTTTATCTGGAGAATACATCCCAAGACCCCCAGTGGATGCTTGAAACCCCAGATGGTACCGAACCCAATTACCAATCGAATACATGTTTCTGTTCACATTGCGAATCTGGAGAATTTAATGCCTTTTCCATCTGAACTAAGCACATATCATGCACTGTGGCCTTAAACTTTTGCACTTTGAGGTGTGACTGCAAAACTAACATGAATTTCTCTTTCCTTCTTCACAATTTCACAGATAGAAGATTGGTTCCTACTGCAGATATTAGCAACCTCGATATACTTTTTTTATTTCCTTAGTAAGTTAAGATACAGCTTCTCTCTGGCATATCCGAATTGCCAGCATCACCATTCTTGTGCTTGGGGCCACTGTGAAGTAAAGTAAGGGTTACTTTAACACAAGCACTGTGGTACGACAACTGTCGATCTGATAACTAACATGACTACTAGGTGACTAGAAGGCAGGTAGTATATCCAGTGTGAATTCACTAGACAAAGGGACAACTCACGTCCTAGGCAGGATGAAACGGGACAGCACAAGACTTTATCACCCTACTCACAATGGTGCACAATTTAAATCTTATAAATTGTCTATTTTTGGCATTTTCCATTTAATATTTTCAGACTGGTTGACAATAGGTAACTGAAATCACGACAAGTGAAACTGGGTATGGGAGGACTACTGTACATTGGTTCATAGAGATAAATACATTTTTAAACTAAACCAAACTCTGTAAAGGCTACTTCAAGTTAATGATTAGACCAGCTTTAAGACAGTGACATCCTGGAGTCACCTGAATTCAGGTGTTCAGTTCTAGTGTCTCAGCTCCCAAGATTTTGTTACTTAACAAGTGAGAATGAAATGCACGTAGCACTCCAGATTAAGCTGTCCCCATGAATTGTCCCTCAGTATTCAAGACAACACAGGAATTACTACTTTTACTCATGGGCTTTGAACCCATCTGGGTAACTAATCTGCTAAAGAAATTTAGTCAAAGAGAGTATTCTTTTGATTCAAACAGAGACTTCAAAGTGACAAAAATGTGATAGCATGAGCAAAGTGTGTGGTTACAGTCTTAACAGAGGAATGGGGCTTCATCAGGTTTAAGGTCTTACCAAGAGAGTTGTATTACAGGTATTAGGAATTAATGAGAGTGGGACAGCTTAAAGCCTGAGAAAGCCCCACCTGCACTGACTAAACACCATTATTTCACCCTGGAGGAAGGCTATCAAATATGTATTTCCAAGACTCAGTTCCTGATTTTGTCCCCCTATCCAGAACAAGGGCCTAGTCCAATAAACAGCCCAGGGAAGCCAAGGCCCTGGAAATGCATCAGCCCTTCATGAGAGCTTATTCCGCCACCTGATGTCCAAAGAGATGTCTCCCCAGGGTTTGGAATGTCTTAGCCTCTGTAAAGGGGCAAAAGAAGAGGCCTAGGCACTTGTTTTTGCTCCCTTGATAGTCAAATACCCCTCCCTGGGATCAAGAAGAGAAATTCTAGACCTACAATTAGGATTGACTAGAAGTATTTTGGAAACTTCAGCAAAGTCTAGAAGATGACAAAACCATTCTCACTGAGCATTAAGTTTCAACATATGAATTATGGGAGGACAATTCAGACCATAGTATTCTACAACTGTGTCTTGCTAGGGCTAGGGCCCACAGATCCTTCAAATCCGTTGTACAGACTGGGTCAGAAACCCCTCACCTGCAGGTCCATGAGCTAGGTAATAGGAAAAAGATCCTCAGAGTCATGGGTAAAAATTAATAGGCTTTATCCAGATGCAAGCTCAGGTAGCTAGCAGCAGCCACCCTAGTGGCCTCCGAGGGCATCCTGAGGGCATGATGGATCAGAGCCATTCATCCTTTATACTTAAGTCCAATAACCCAGAACACCTGGGTGCAAGTCAGACAACCCAGGAACACCTGGGTGCCCACGTGCATCCACAGACAATAGCCAAGGAACACGTGGGCACACATGCACAGTTATCATTTACATCAAGTGCTCAGAAAGATCCCAAACCCCCTTCCCACAAGGTCAAGAGATCCTAACCATTTACTTTTAATTTTCCCTACACCCTGGCCCACCCAAATTCATGTTACTCACACATGTGAAATACATTCATTCCATCCTAATAGCTTCAAAAGTATTAACTTGTTCCAGGACCAACTCAAAATTCTCAAGTCCAGAGTCTCATCTAAATATCATCTAATCTGATGTGGATGAGACTCAAGGTACAATTTATCTTGAGGCAAACACCCCTCTAGCTGTGAGCCTGTGCAATCAGACAAGTTATGTGCTTCCAAAATACAACAGGAGGACAGGCGCAGGACAGACATTCCCACTCCAAAGAGGAGAAATAGGAAGAAAGAGGTAATAGGTATCAAGGAAGTGTATAAACCCCAACAGGGAAAAAAACAATCTTAAGGCTGGAGAATCATTTTCTTTTACTCCATATCCTGCTTTCTGTACTCACTGGGGTGGGAGTTGGGTCCTCAAGTCTCCTGTCAGCCCTGCCCCCATGGCTTTGCTAGGCACTGCTGTCAAGTAAGGCAATTCATACTTAAGGCCAAAATGTTTCATTACTTTAGTTATACTAAATTTCCATTTGTATTGTCAGGGCTAGGGCTCAAACCTTTCAAACCCGTTGTACAGACTAGGTCACCAGACCCCTCACAAACAGGTCCACACTAGGTAATTGGGAAAGATCCCAGGAGCCATTGGCAGACAGCGTGAGCTCAATCCTCAGCAACAGCAGCTTACAGGTCCAGCAGCTTATATATAGGTCTGTCTGGTGGTGGCAGCAGCCTCTCAGAGGGTCCCAGGGGCCCTGGCAGTAACGGCTTGCAGCAACAGCCTCCAGCAGTAGCAGCATCCCGGGGTGGGGGGCGCTGTGGATCAGAGCCACCCGTCCTTTATATTTAAGTCCATAACCCAGGACTCCTGGCCGCACGTGTGCAATTACACTGGACAATAACCAAGGAACACCTGGGTGCATGTGCATATTTACATCAAATGCTCAGCAAGATTTGTATGCTATACGAAGTTATTACGCATTTGTTTAGGTGCGCTCACTATCTCCAGTTCAGCTGCTGCCTTTCAGGCTAAAATAACATTTGGCTTATGTACTAAGAAAATGCTGTTATTGTAATTTTGCAGTGGTAGCGTTTTTGGAACTAGACGCCCCTTTCTCTCTGCTTTGCATATTTATGGCATTGTGCTCATTAGTCATATCCTGTATGACTCTCTCAGTATCTCAGTCCTCGGGCTTCTCTTCATCCCAGCTACGCTGTCTTGGGGGTATCCAAATCCCCCCTTCCACCTGCCAAGCCCAGTTCCTTTCCAAAGCAGTAATAGTAACTGGAGTTGCATGCTGGAGGCTCTACAGTTCTGGGATCTTGGGGCAGTCCTGCCCCCATGACTCCATTAGGCATTGCCCTTGTGGAGCTCTCTGTGGTGGCCCCACCCCTGTGTAAGTTCTCTGCCTAAGTGCCAAGGCTCTCCTTTGATATCTAGGTGGAGATACCCATGCCTCAATAGCTCTTGCATTCTGCACACCTACAGAGAGCACCACATGGACACAGCCAAAATTTGCCACCTGTACTTTCTAGAGATGCAGCCCAAGCTGCACCTGGGCCCACCTGAGCCACAGCTGGGGCAACTGAGGAGGCTGGAGTTGCATGCTGGAGGCTCTACAGTTCTGGGGTCTTGGGGCAGTCCTGCCCCCATGACTCCATTAGGCATTGCCCTTGTGAAGCTCTCTGCGGTGGCCCCACCCCTGTGTAAGTTCTCTGCCTAAGTGCCAAGGCTCTCCTTTGATATCTAGGTGGAGACAGCCATGCCTCCATAGCTCTTGCACTCTGCACACCTACAGAGAGCACCATATGGACACAGCCAAAATTTGCCACCTGTACTTCCTAGAGATGCAGCCCAAGCTGCACCTGGGCCCACCTGAGCCACAGCTGGGGCAACTGAGGAGTACTGCACTCAAATTCAGAGAGGAGAGACTTGAGGCAGCAAATTCTGATGTCCCAAGGACACCAGAGGCCCCTCTTTTGATCTAGTTCTGTCCTCTAGGCCTTGGCACTATGGGCCTATGATGAGAGGGTCGGCTCCAACAATCTCTGAAATGCCTTCAGGGTCATTCTTCCACTGTCTTGATAAGTAGCATCTGGCTTCCTTCTACCCATACTAATCTCAAATTAGTCACTTTGTCACAGCCTTAGTGTTCTCTCCTAAACAGGATTTTACAACCTGGACAGGCTGAGAATTTTCCAAATCTTCTATGTCTTCACTTGGAAGTTCTGCCTTCCACAAAGCACTTCCTCAAAGTACAGTCACAATTCAGTCAAGTGCTATGCCGCTTTATAGCAAGAATGGCCTTTCCTCCAGTTTCTAGTACCTTGTTCCTCATTTCTGTCTGAGACCTCATTAGAATCACTTTTTACGGTCCAGTCTCTCCCTATTACCTAGCTCCAAAGCTGCTTTCATATTTTTAAGTATTTTTTACAGCAGCTCCCCACTTTCAGTACCAATTTCTGTTTTAGGACCTTTGGATTGTTATAACAAAATAGCACAGACTGGATAATCTATAAACAACAAAAATTTGCTTACAGTTGTAAAGGCTGGGAAGTACAAGATCAGCAGATTCAGGGTCTGGTGACATCTACTCTTTGCTTCCACGACGGTGCCTTATTGCCGCATCCTCACATGGTGGAAGGGACAGAAAAGCAAAAGGGGCAGAACCTAAGTCAGAAATCGGATTCGAGCTTCATTTCTCTCTGCTTCACCCTCCACAAGCTGTGCGGTCACCATGTCTCCATGATTCTGCATCCTCAGTATCTCTTGAGTTCATCCTTGTTTCCATCTGACTTCATTGTATTTTACACACCCATCACTTCATCCTATTTGATTTTCTTGTCTCCTAACACCCCTCCAATCTTCCTCCACTTCTCAAACACGATCTCACTGAATTATTCCCTGATCGCTTCAAGGTAAAATTCAAACTCCTTAGAATAACATCCAAGAGCCCTGATTTGACTCCTGCCTCCCTTGCCAGCCTCATCTTTCAGCACTTCTCAAGTGGTCCCCTACTCTCCATCCATACTGAACAACGTGTAGTTTCCTGAGGTCCCAAACTTCCCTCTGCCTGAGTCTTAACACCAGAGGCCCCGCCTCTCCCTGCAAAGCCTGCCCACATTCCTTCCAAAGTTAATTCCAACTAATTCAGCTCAGCATCACCTCTTCCAGGAAGCCTTCCTTGAGCATCATCTAATCGCACCCACCTGCACCTTGGGATTAGGTTTACAGCCTCTGTGCTCCCACAGTGCCTTTTGCATAGCTTTTCTCAGGCCTCTTGATGACATTTGGTAATTGTCCACTTCCACCTGTGTCTCTTCCACAAGACTGTAAGTTCCTTAAGAGAAGAGATTGTGTCTTTCTTCTATTTGTATTCACAGTCCCTGACATTCAGAAAAGACTTTTTGAATATCTTGTCCTGGAACACTCAGGGAATTAATGAGGGGGAAAAAATACTGAAAATCTCTAGAACCAGCATATATTCCTTTCCTTCTGATGTAGCTTCAAAAATGAGAAGGAAAAGATGAGAGTGTGTTTTCTGCCATTGTTTTGCTAGAGCTCTCTGGCCTTTTCTCTCTCTTGCTTGGGCTTCCTCAAGGGGGTTCTTCTCTTTGCCCATTTATTTACAGAGGGGTCTTGTCATTCCCTGCACAGTGCTGGCCCAAGGCTGCGGAACCTGGTTCATCAGAAAGTGCTAGCCACCACTTAATAAATGCTCTGGAAATATTTCAGAAGAAAAAAAGGTGTCTTTCCTCAAAGAACCTAAGATCCTAAAGGCTTGTTGGAGTCATTTATCTCTTTGGCATAGGATTCTTAAGTGACCCTCAAATTGGTATTAATGCCCTTGTATAATCTGCCCTTTAGTGTGGGCTGCTCTAGTGACTTTCTAACCAGTAGAATACATATGGCACAGGTGATGGGATGTCTTTCTAGCAGACTGTATCTCTTGCTGGCTTTAATGAAGCAAGTTGCAATGTTGGATAGGCCCACACAAGAAATAACTGAGGGTGGTCTCCAAGGCAGCTAGGAACTGAGTACCTTAGTCCAAAAACCCTTGTGATACTGAATTATGCAACAACCATGTGAGCTTGGAAGTGGATCTTTTCCCATTTGAGCCTTCAGATAAGATCCTAGCCCTGCCTAATAATTGATTGCTACCTTGTAAGAGATCCTAAAGCAGAGGACCCATCTAATCCATGCCCCACAGAAAATGTGAGACAATATTTGTTGTTTTTGAGCCTTCAGATAAGATCCTAGCCCTGCCTAATAATTGATTGCTACCTTGTAAGAGACCCTAAAGCAGAGGACCCATCTAATCCATGCCCCACAGAAAATGTGAGACAATATTTGTTGTTTTACTTGTGGCAGTTTGCTATGCAACAATAGAAAACTAATACAATCTACTTTATCCCTATTGAAAGTCTAGCACCTAGAAAAAATTCTGTTTTTCAGTAGGTTGAATAGAAAGCCATGATCAACTAAATATTTAACTAAAAATGCAACACCCTCTAAAAACAGGCTTTTAGATCATTTTAGTATTCTAAAAGCTAAGGCTAAAAGAATTCACACAAGACATTGTATAGAATGAAGGGGGAAAAAAGGAACAAAGTTAAAATTTATAAAGGGGCCCTGGAGAAAATCTGCAGGCTCCATTGGTTTATTTAACTTTTAAATCTTATTAAATTTGCTAGATGCATGTTACCATTCATGGTTCATTTATTTTTATTCTGACTTCTATAAATAGGCACTCTATGAGCCCCAATAAATGACTTAAAAATCTTGCTTAACTTCAGTAAAGAAATTAGCATGTTAATCTTAAAAATTCTGCCTATCGAAATGAATGAAAACCTCCTTTGGGGCCAGCCTCTACTCCCTGCAAGTGCACCTCCCCCAGTCCCCATGCCATCTTATTCTTTCTCTCTGGCTCTGTGTTTACAAAATCTGGCATTCTCTCAAATCACTTAGATCTGGCTCTCTTGTAAAAACAAACAGAAGCTACCTGGGGCTCTTTATTCCCACTCATTTACATTCTTTCCATGCCAAGGGCCGGGGCTGTCAACTGGCTGGTAGGTGGCAGCCAGTTGAGCCCAGCATGGGATGGCCCTTATCTACCAATGCAGTGTTTTCCTGCCTCTGAACATGCCAGCATTTATTTCTCTAAAATTATAAATAGAAACATATGTAACTGCCACAAATCTGAAACTAGTCAATCAAAAAGTTCAGCCCAGAGCTGTGACCACAAATAGACAAGAGCCCATACAAAGCTCATAAAAAGGCAGGCAGTGGGTGGAGGGGGGAAGATATCATTTATATGACCCAAACAACATATGGAAAACAAAAGCAAATTTGAAATTCCATGTGGTTTGATCATGCAGAATGCATATTTAAATAATTAGCAATTCATACTAAAGCACAACTTCTTTACAAGTAATCAGTTGGTTTGTACCTTTCTAAACAACCTCCAGCTAAAGAGTAATGTCAGATGTGTCCCATTGACTACACATATATACCAGTTCCTCCATCCATCAAAAAACTCCCCTCTCTGCCCTGACAACCAGGGCATTTAAATTGGTTTGTCCATTAACAGCAAGAAGATTAAAATTGGTTGTTGTGAGGCAAAAAAAAAAAAAAAAATCAGATATTTCAATAGTTTGTAGTCCTCCAAAGTTCAACCCTTCCTGACGAGATTTTATTCCTTAATATTTAATTTCTCACATTAGGAAGAATTTAAATTAAATTTTTCTCCTGGAGGAGGAGGGGCCATAATGAAAAAAAAAGAAGCTGAGAAACACTTAAAATTCTTGATGAGCATGTAGGGAAGAAAATGAGCATAAGAAAAGCACAGTAAGACCCGGCAGATGCTAAATGAAATGACTCTAACAAATAACTCTAATCTAGTAACTGGACCTGTTTGTATATTAAAACAGGAGCAGAACTACAGAAATCCCAAAGATTGGTTATAACACAGCATTAGAATCTGTGAACTTGAAGTCAGAAGACATACCTTGATTTAAATCCTAACACATGATTTTTAGTTGTGCAACCTTACAGAAAATCCACTTATTATTTGAGTTCCTTTTCTTCTTCTTCTGCAAAAAGAGAATAAAAATGTCTGATTCACAAGGTCATTGCAATAGTAAAATGAGATAATATTAGTGAAATGCTTTGCCAACAAGAGGATGCAGTTCAGTTGAAAGGTTAACACCATCCAGCAGAACTATCTGAACATTAGAGAGCAGAGGATTATATCAATAAGACTATAGTTGACACTACTGTGAGTTATTGCTTCAAGATGGTGTTAGACTGAGTGTGAAGGGGCTGCTCATTAGTAATAGCATGTCCTATGTAGAATAAAACAGAAACAAAAGCAGAAATGACCTAATGAGACTGATCTATTCTATTTTAGGGGGCTAATGAGAGATATGCAGACTACAGACAAGTAGCGGGAGAAAACCTCCTTTCTTACCTTTCTCCTTTGAACTAAACAGTGGTTCTCAGCTACCTACATTTCGAATCACACGGGGCGCTTTTGAAAACTTGAAAAATGTCTAAGCCTGGAAGATTGTGAGAACTCCATAAATGTTTATGGAGTCTATGAGCACTGACAAAGGTGCAGTGAGACACGCCTCCTATACACTACTGGTGGGAGTGTGTATTATTAGCACAGTCTTTAGGGAAAGCAATCTATTAATATATATCAATTTTTTTTTCAGTTTTTTTGTTTTACATTTATAACCTTTGAGTAATTCTATGTCTAAGAATCCATCCCAAGGGAATAATGAGAGAAGAGCAAAAAATGTACAAGGAAAGCCAATCACAGTGTCATTTTATATCTGGATGTAGCATCATTCAGAACGGCTTAACTTGATTTGAACATGCATAAAACACTTGTGCTTTATAGACCATGTTATGGGCGGGAATATCTGACAGGTAAACAAAAGAAACGATCAAAACAAGATGCTGCAAAATGTCAGGTTTCATCTCAACCATAACTCATTAATTTTTCAGAAAGTTGAGATCCTGCCAATCAGTTCAGGTCTGGTCAGGTCAGGTGTTCCTTCATCCTGTGATCTCAACTAATCTCAAAATCAAACAACAGACTATTAGCACTTAAAGCATCTTACTGGGATAAATAACATTGCAGGCTAAGGCTGGACAGAGAGAAAGAGAATAAAATTAAAACCAATTGGGGTGATGGAAATGAGTTTTCTATACAGGGAGCTGTGTCCCACTCAGCTGACATTCCAGCAGCCACCACCTCTGTCCTTGCAGCCTCTTAAAGGAACAGAGCCCGAGTGTTCGTGGATGAACACATCACTGGCATTCTTGTTAAATTCTCTATCTTCTTGAGTCAAGACTCAACAGAATTTGTAACTCATCACTGGCCTAAGATTCTCCACCACAGATGACTAGCGTTCTCAAGAGATTAATTGTTTGCTTAAAACCCCACTGAGCAGCTGCTGAAATCATTGCAAGTCTCCTATAAGCCCTACCTTCCTGCAGGCTACAAGATAGAAACTTCTCTCAAAAGTGCAATAAGAAGGGCTCATTTAAAAAGGGGGGTTAAAATGAAGTTCTATGCAGAAGACTAAATTGTGAGCTCTTTGGTTTTTAGTATCAATGACTTAAGAATGAAAACCAAGAGGGCAAAAGAAAATTTTTATCAAATGCATTTACCCAGTACTATTAAGCACCTACTCACCAAATGAGTCAGACATCATAGCTAACTAGCCAGGTAACCTTGGTATGAGGGAATATGGGGAAGATATACTAGCCACCAAATATATAATGTTAAATTACATATGCAGTGCCTGATACTTCTCAAAGCACTTTCATGTATGATTTATTATTTGATCCTCATCATAACCCCATAAGGTAAGCAGAAAAAGAAAGAGTTAGCAAAGACAGGCACACAGACCTAGTTAGCTGACTTGCACACATTTACAGAGTCAACTGATTACTAAAAGCATCAATATTCAAATCTGGCCCTCTCAACTTCCTTCATGCCACTTCCAAGTCCCAGTGCCATTACCTATTAGGTAGTGTGAATTGGAGCAAATTATTAAAACATTCTGTGCGTTAGTTTCCTCATTTGCCAAATAAGCATAATTACAGTACTTAGCTATAGGGTAATGATAAGGATCACGTATAAAGAGCTGACACAGTGACTGGCACATAGCAAAAGGTTCAATAAATGTTAGTTACAATCATTATGAGGGGCACTGATAGAGGATCAAAGTATTCTCTGATTAGTCAAGATAAGATGCAAATATACTGAGTCCAACTGTGTGTCAGGTGTGCATTAAGCGCTGTTGATGGGACTAAGAACATGTTACCCCAAAATATGGCACCCTGGGATACTCAATTTTTAAGCCGAAGGAATTTGAGAAAACCACAGAAGCAGGAAAGTCTCTCTGACGTTCCCTCCTCCTTCTCCCCTAAAGCAGGTTATAAAACCTAGAAGGATTTTCTAACCTTTCCCTAAAGCAGGTCATAAGACCCTCTTGTAAGAAGCACCTTCCCTGTATCAGGAGAAAAGAAACATCCTAATCCCTGAAGACAAAGGGTCACTGCTATGGTTCATCAATATTCAAATCTGGCCCTCTCAACTTCCTTCATGCCACTTCCAAGTCCCAGTGCCATTACCTATTAGGTAGTATGAATTGGAGCAAATTATTAAAACATTCTGTGCGTTAGTTTCCTCATTTGCCAAATAAGCATAATTACAGTACTTAGCTATAGGGTAATGATAAGGATCACGTATAAAGAGCTGACACAGTGACTGGCACATAGCAAAAGGTTCAATAAATGTTAGTTACAATCATTATGAGGGGCACTGATAGAGGATCAAAGTATTCTCTGATTAGTCAAGATAAGATGCAAATATACTGAGTCCAACTGTGTGTCAGGTGTGCATTAAGCGCTGTTGATGGGACTAAGAACATGTTACCCCAAAATATGGCACCCTGGGATACTCAATTTTTAAGCCGAAGGAATTTGAGAAAACCACAGAAGCAGGAAAGTCTCTCTGACGTTCCCTCCTCCTTCTCCCCTAAAGCAGGTTATAAAACCTAGAAGGATTTTCTAACCTTTCCCTAAAGCAGGTCATAAGACCCTCTTGTAAGAAGCACCTTCCCTGTATCAGGAGAAAAGAAACATCCTAATCCCTGAAGACAAAGGGTCACTGCTATGGTTTGAATGTGTCCCCCAAAGTTTGTGTGTTAGAAACTTAATTCCCAGTGTGCAAGAGTGTTGAGAGGTGTGACCTTTAAGAAGTGACTAGGTCGTGAGGGCACTGCCCTCATGAATGGATTAATGTCATTACAGCAGGAGGCAGTCAGTAGTTTCCTGATGAAAGGACGAGTTCCAGCCCCCTTCCCCTCTCACACACTCTCTTGCCCTTCAGCCTTCTGCCATGAAATAATGCAGCAAAAAGGCCCTCACCAGATGCCACCACCTTGATCTTGGACTTCCCAGCCTCTGAACCATAAGCCAAAACACTTCTATTGTTTATAAATTACCCAGTCTCAGGTATTTTATTATACCAGCAAAAAACAGACTAAGTTATAGAGAAAAATCTGAACAAACAGGCCTAAGTTACCTCCAGTTTATTACCATTAGATCATATCCTTTTCGTCCTATCATATTTCTTAACAACTATGTATTCTTCATCAAACCTAGCAAAAAAATACTCAGGTTTACCCATTTCTTTGGGTCTTCATTTCCTTATGAAGGCTTCCATGTCATGTACAACTTATTACATAAATTTGTATGTTTTTCTCTTGTTAATCTTTTGTTATAGAGACCTCAGCCATAAACCTAAGATGGGTAGAGGGAAAGATATTTTTCCTCCCCTACCCTGTATTAGTTTCCTATTGCTGCTGTCACAAGTTATCACAAATTTAGTAACTTAAAATGATGCAAATGTGTTATCTCACAATTCTGGACATCAGACATCTGAGATGAGTCTTACTCAGTTAAAATCAAGTGTGGACAGAGCTGCATTCCTTCTGGAGGCTCTAAGAGAGAATCCATTTCTTCACCTTTTCTAGCCTCTGGAGACCACCTATATACTCATTGGCCCCTTCCTCCATCTTCAAACCATATCATTCCAACCTCTGCTTCTCCCATCACACCACATTCTCTGTCCCTGACTCTCCTGACTTCCTCTTTTAAGAAACCCTGAGATTACATTGGGTCCACCAGGATAATCAGGAAAATAACCCCAGCTCAGAATCCTTAGCTTAATCATATCTATTAAATCACTTCCAAGTCCCAGTGCCATTACCTATTAGGTAGTGTGAATTGGAGCAAACTATTAAAACATTCTGTGCGTTAGTTTCCTCATTTGCCAAATAAGCATAATTACAGTACTTAGCTATAGGGTAATGATAAGGATCACGTATAAAGAGCTGACACAGTGACTGGCACATAGCAAAAGGTTCAATAAATGTTAGTTACAATCATTATGAGGGGCACTGATAGAGGATCAAAGTATTCTCTGATTAGTCAAGATAAGATGCAAATATACTGAGTCCAACTGTGTGTCAGGTGTGCATTAAGCGCTGTTGATGGGACTAAGAACATGTTACCCCAAAATATGGCACCCTGGGATACTCAATTTTTAAGCCGAAGGAATTTGAGAAAACCACAGAAGCAGGAAAGTCTCTCTGACGTTCCCTCCTCCTTCTCCCCTAAAGCAGGTTATAAAACCTAGAAGGATTTTCTAACCTTTCCCTAAAGCAGGTCATAAGACCCTCTTGTAAGAAGCACCTTCCCTGTATCAGGAGAAAAGAAACATCCTAATCCCTGAAGACAAAGGGTCACTGCTATGGTTTGAATGTGTCCCCCAAAGTTTGTGTGTTAGAAACTTAATTCCCAGTGTGCAAGAGTGTTGAGAGGTGTGACCTTTAAGAAGTGACTAGGTCGTGAGGGCACTGCCCTCATGAATGGATTAATGTCATTACAGCAGGAGGCAGTCAGTAGTTTCCTGATGAAAGGACGAGTTCCAGCCCCCTTCCCCTCTCACACACTCTCTTGCCCTTCAGCCTTCTGCCATGAAATAATGCAGCAAAAAGGCCCTCACCAGATGCCACCACCTTGATCTTGGACTTCCCAGCCTCTGAACCATAAGCCAAAACACTTCTATTGTTTATAAATTACCCAGTCTCAGCTGTTGTCAGGTAAATGTGTGTCCAAATCCTCCCTCAATCCTAAAAGACAATGTCTTTTCCTGCAAAAAGTGCATACTCAGTGTCAATTATAATGTAAACAAATCAGACTAATACAGACACTCGAAGTTAAAACTCAAAGCTCTTTTGAGTAAGAGCAAAATCTAATTCAATGGTTAAATGCCAATCAGGGTGGGATAACTAGTCAGGAGCTGAAAATACAAGATTTAGAAATCTACTGCAATTCCTTTGGGAATGCATTACTACTGAATAGCTGTCAGAAGCAGAACATAAATGAATTAGCATCATTAACTAGGAGGGGGAAAAAAGAATGGCTCCTGTTTAAGTGAATACACATAGAATCCCTGTAAATTTCTGAAGAGCTGCATGTTAAATGGGTTTGGAAAAATATCTTAGCCTAAAAATATGTGCAAACGTTTCTGGATAATGAAAAAAAAAAATAGGAAACAAACAAAAAAAACCGAAAGTGCTTTTTCTCCAACTATAATACATATGAATGCATACATAAAGAATAAAATATCTCCTAAAGGTAACCATGAAATTTTGACTGATCCACGACTCATGACCAATCCATTCATCTTCAGTAAACATTTAGCTTTTAGAAAAGAGTAGTATCTCCTGGGCCAACTGCAGATGTGAACGTCACCATCTGACCTTTTCATCTGCCTCCTCCTGGGTTGCCATTTTCTCCTGCATTACAAAAAGGAAGATGAGGGTCACAGGGACTCAAATGAGGGTCACTGGGACTTTTGAAAAGATCAAAAGAGATCTGATCTAACTCACCCACCCAGAAACTCTCCTCCTGTGTATAATATGTTTTACCCCAAGTTCATTATCAAACCATGAAAAGAAATGGCATGCAGGGTAAAGGTAATGGGAAAAAAAGAAGATATCTGGAAGAAGCCAGGTAGTTATATGGTTGAGAAAAGAGAGCTGATGTGTCCACACATGCTGAAAGAAAATGTCTCATGTGTATCAAGCTTCTCCAGCCTACAGTGACTCTTCTTTTGCTGATATAAAGGGGTCATCAACGACAGTTATGTACAATGTGGGCCTACTCCCAGCCACAAATGATTGGTCCATGTTGTACAAACTGAGCCAATGAGCTCTCTTCCCCAAGACTACCTGACTCTGGAGAGCATGAGTCAGTTCCACATTGTGGCATCAGTTATGAGTTGTGTACATTTCGGGAGCATTGGAAGTCATCGTTCCCACCTTGTTTGCACCAGGTCTGCATTAAGACAAAACGAAACCAGCAAGCTGTGAGAAAAAAAAGAGATGGGGAGAGAATATGGATGCCTTTAAGTCTGATAGTGAGGCCCAGCGAAAGCCCTGTTCTTCCAACAGTTACATTATCCAACTCTTCCTTCAATTATTCTACACTTAGTAATGTAAGGGAGGTGTGGCACAGTCTATTACCATAAAAATTTACTCTTAGCTAATCACACAGACCCAGCACACAAAGGCCAATCCTCACAGAGTCCAGAGAGGGTCAAGAGCAATAAAAAGATATTCTGCCCCATGCATGAGATAATCCTTTTAAATAAATTTTCCTAAGTTAATTTGAGTTGGGTGCTTGCTGCTTACAAACAAGACTCTAAATACTTGATAAGAAAAATAAAAAGATTTTATGCCTGGGTACCTTTGAATATAATAAGAGACACAGAAGGATGACTAGTTTGCCAAGCAAAGACCTCCATAACATTTGACCATCTGAGTATGTGCAGGTCCTTTGTCTTGCTGATAGTGGAGTTCTTTGGGAACTGATTACTCGTATGTATGAATACGAGTCTGTGTATATATGCATGTAGGTTTATTACTATCAAGTCTTATTTTAGCACCAGACATTAAAGTTAACATTGCTTCTCCTTGATACAACATAATCTCAAGATAATGTGAGATTATTGTGGGAGAATAACAGAAACAATTTTGCAGTGTTTAAAAGTTTTGAAAGCTCATAATTTTCTAACACTATATGTAAGACTTTGATAAAGCATATAAAACACTAATATTTATGTGATAAAATTAATTAAAAGACCAGGTCTCATGCAAGCAATTAGAATTCACACTTGAATTAAATTAATTCTGAAGGCAGATTTAATTCCTATCACATCAACATAAACTATGTACCTTCACAAAAGAAGACGTCATCAAAAAAAATATAATGATGTTAACAAGTTTTGATTTTTAGAGATAGAATGCTGAGATGACCAGGTCTCATGCAAGCAATTAGAATTCACACTTGAATTAAATTAATTCTGAAGGCAGATTTAATTCCTATCATATCAACATAAACTATGTACCTTCACAAAAGAAGATGTCATCAAAAAAAATATAATGATGTTAACAAGTTTTGATTTTTAGAGATAGAATGCTGAGATTGATGGTAGTTTTCTTGGTCACATTTTGGTAGACTATTCTACCTACCTGTAATATTAAAAACAGTCTGAATTAACATTTAATATAATTTTGAAAAGATTAAGCCATTTACCAAGAATAAGTTTTGTCCCACAGGAAAAAATATAATTAATTAAACAACTTTTAATTAAATAAATTTTAGTTCTCTTCATAGCAGTCTCAATGGCTAGTCGACAACACCGCAAGTACACTAAGCTTACAAGACCATGGTTCCTCAAACCTCTTAAATGCTCCTATTCTCAGGGCTCAAGAGCTTCCCAGACAAGCAAATCTGTACACCATTGAGTGAGTATGGTAGGCACAATTTTCAGCTAGCCCTGCCGTTATATAAGCCAATACTGTCAAGGTTAGCTTCTTCTCCAGATTTTGCTAGTCATTAATATTCTCAAACTTCTATTCAAGCTTGAAGCAGATTGTATTTTTCAGAAAGTAAAAGGTCAATTGCATTTCCAGCCCCCTTATACTGCAAAGTGGACAGAAAAGGTGAGCCCAGGCGGTTTAGGGACTCACCTCCCGGTTTTCCAACCACACAGGTGTCTTCCTTAATACAAATTGGAGAATGGGACCACAGAAAGCTGCTGTAGCCCTGTCTAATCTCTTGTTCCTCCAGGCGTTGATGCTCTATGCTTCAACTTTTAATGATTTTGCCTTTCTCTGTTAAAATGCCATAGGGAAGACGCTACAGAAATAACCTGAGCTAACAGGGGCAACCTCTACAGCTACCATCATCGCCACCTCAGCTCTTACCTGCCTCATGCACCAGTGGAACCTGTCCATGAAAAGCTGCTGAAGTGGGGATGGGGGACGGAGGGTGACTCTGGAAGGAGAGAAGCACAGAATCTTCTGTTTGCATCTTTCTGACTCCAGTCCCTATCTCTGGTTATACTTTCTCATGCCAGTCTTCAGGACAGAACTTCTTTTAAAAACAGCAAAATACACTGCTAAGTTCGCACTTGGTTTTCTGAGTAAAGCTTCAGCACCCCGCACAGAAGGCAGAACCACCATACGTGGCTCCTCATTAAGCAGCGATCTTTATCACAAGTGCCACTGCTCCCACCATCATCTGTGTGCTGCCAGAAAGTTTTGATTTACAAGCTGGGGAATCAGAGAAAAGAACCTTAAAAAGGTTTTGAGGTGGAGAATTTTTTTTTAATGAGAATATTTAGGTTGTTATAAGTCAAGTTCAAAATTCAAGCCACATATGAACAATTTTTACAGGGGGAGGAGTAACCTGATGTTCAAATTCATTTGCTTCCCATTTTCAAGTAATTCATCTTTAAAATTTCTGTGAAAATTCTACAGAGTTGCCCAGAAAACAGCACCGACCATCTGTAAGTAAAAACAAAAGCTCTCTATAGTATATATCACAGGTTCAAAGCACTTTGGCATCGGCAGATTGAACATGTTATTAAAAGAATTTAACTGCAAGAAGAGCTACCATAATTACACAGCAGCTGGTCTAATGTTGACAAAACAACTTTTAAAGGCTTTCAGAAGCCTTAAAGGCTAATCAATTAAAAAGGCATGAATAGTAATGTGCATCCTATCCTTAACATTTCAAGTTGCATCTCCTGCAAATACAGTGAGGTTTTGATTTTAGAACAATCATTCCTTACATCCTACAATTAAGCCAAACATGTGAATAAATTCTGAGTTGTGTCTAGGTAAGACAATTCTACTTAAAATAAAATAACTCCATAAAACTCAATTATAAACATTGAACTTAATGATCATTTCCATACTGGCAAAGTTATTATCAAAATGACAACAGCTCATGCCAGAATTCATGCTTACTTTATCAAAAGCAGGCAAAGCAGTGTTTCAGATGACTACATTGGCCAACAATATGCTGGAGGCACAATGAATGAATGAATAAAGAAATGTTGGAATGAGTCTGTACACTGTATTCAAGGAACGAGAGGAGTCCTGAGATTTGCCCAAGTGGTCCATGTGGACCAGCCTTCTTTGCCAGGACCATCAGGTATTTATATTCGAGGTTCAACTGAAAGCCCACTTCTTTCAAGAGCCCTTCTCCAGACTTCCCACAAGGCTCTAGTCCTGTTTCTTTTCTGAATCCCTTACAATTAGAGAATTAGAAAGAATTTTACGTATCATTGGATTCAATCCGCTTTAGGGCCCAGCAAACTTTTTCTATAAAGGGCCAGATAACAAATATTTCAGGCTTTGTGGGCCAAACAATCTCTATCACAATTACTCACCTCTACCACTGAAGTGTGAAATCAGCCATGCACAATATTTAAGCAAACAGGGCATGGCTGTGTTCTAATAAAACTTTATTTACAAAAGGAGATGGCCAGTCCCCTGCTCTACCATCATGAGTCCCCTCTTTCCCATTCAGTATCCAGAGTCTCTTTGTGAACACCTCCAGTGAAAAGCCTGTTGTTTTCTGAAGCTCTTCCGTTGACTGAAATGAACCTCCCTGTAACTTGCAGCATTTCCACATCCTCATATCCTGCACCCTCTATCATTTCCTGTATCATCTTCCCTCCCCACAGTACTCTGCATAAATAGGTCTTCAAAAATCATTTCTTTAATTAAAGAAAAATACCCCTAGTGTTGCCTCTGGAGCCCCGGAGAGGAACTCTAACACCTCTTCCACCTGACAGCCCTTTATGCATTTGAAGACAACTCCCGGATACGGCATTTACTGTCTGCACCACTCACCAGGGATCTATCTCGTAGCGTTTTTTATTGTTAGTTTTCTTCTTCCATGTACACATTTTTTTCCTCCTCATTTAGGTGGCAAGTGAAGCATAGTCCCTGGTACATAAGCTCCATTTAGTTTTATGAGTGAGAGTAGCAGAATGGCCATGGAAATATCAATCAACAAATCTTCTTAAACACCTTTCTCAGAAAATCCAATGGGAAAGCTTCTGACACAGGAGGTGGGAAGCTCGACACAGCAGCTGTAGGCTGCTAGTGTGCCCAACTTCTTCAGATGTAAAAACTGCCCATGGAGAGACAAAAGACCTCCTTTCTCTATCCTTATGGCCCACCGTGATCCTGGAGTGTAATTTTAATTGGCACATTCTATTTGAGAATTCTGAGGTTGGGTCCATTGTCTGTCCTTGCCAGGCACTCAACCCTTCTTTGGAGCTCAGTGACCCTGTTGTAGTCATTTTAATATCCTGTGCTATATTATTTTGTGCCATTTAATATCCTTTGCTATATATTGTATATACAAGGGAACTTCAAAAAGTTTGTGGAAAAAATAGAATTAAAAGATAATACAAACCTTTCCATGAACTTTTCAAAGTACCCTCATGTTATAATATCCCTCTCTTTAAACTCTCATCCCAAAGCAATATATATATAATGTATATATAATAGCAATATATATATATAATATATATACCTTTTATATTCATGTAAAGGTGCATAGTAAGCCTTCAACCCTCATCCCAAAGCAATATATATATAATGTATATATAATAGCAATATATATATATATATATATAATATATATACCTTTTATATTCATGTAAAGGTGCATAGTAAGCCTTCAACCGTCTACCCTTAAATTTTAAAAAAATTAATAACCTGAAGAGTGTGCCTTATGAATATACAATCCTCCTCAAGGTATGAAATTGGGTCTTTCATGGAATTCCTACTTTCAAGACACAAGTAAGATGAGGATCTCCCAATGTTCCCTCTAAAATCTACTCCCCGGGATAATTCTCTTTCTCAATATTCAAATAGGCTATTTTTTAATATCTCTTTGATAAAAGGGGTCTGTAACAAATGCCTCATCTCATTTAACATTTTTATATCCCTTCTTCTCTCTTCTGGGAGGACAGAAAGTAGGTATTTCACAAAGTCCTGTATGATATCCAGTTCCCAGAAATAACCTGGGGTGTGTGTCCCTTCATGAAAGATCTGCTTGTGGACACTCCCAAGGGCGGTGGAAAGTCCCCAGCAAGGGCAGCATGGGTATCTATCTGCTCCTTCCATGCTCCAGAAAGCCCAAGGTGAGCTGTCAGCTTGGGCTGGGCTGTCACCAGTGTACAGTAGACACTAGCCACATGTGGCTACTTAAATTTAAATTAATTAAAATGAAATAAATTTTAAATCCATTTCCTTAACTGCACTAGCCACATTTCGAGTACTCAGTAGCCTCATGTGCCTACCACATTGGCCAATGAATGTCTAGAATATTTCTGTCACCAAAGAATAGAATAGTAAGCTCTACTGGACAGTGCTAGAGAGTCTACAGGTTCTTTATCTATCCTCATGCCCCTCACTGATTTCTACTCTCCAGCCAATATCTATAGGATTCAATGGACACAGATAAATTGTCAAGTCCTGCTGGACCTGTGCTCTGTATCTCCCTGAAACCCCCCCAAAAAATGGGGATACTGAATCCCACACATGGTTATGCCGAACTATTAACACCACATTGTTTTAAAGGCATCCTTTAAGGAAAACAGACAAAGACAAGCATAATTTGCCCTTACCTCAGAGCTCTGCCAAAGTCCTCAGCCTTTACAACTCCACAAGAAACTTTTACACAGAAAAAAAATGAGTCTTGATTCTCATCTAGATTCTCTTTAAAAAGTGGGGAGAAAGGGGACAAGGGGCAAAATTGCTCTGACCATTTGTTCTGAAGTTGTCATCTTTTCAATTTTATGAGATTCATTTTTGCTTTATCATTTTGCATCAAAAAAATGCAGGGCTTTTTAATCACACCCCACATCCTCCCCTTCAGTAAATCCCATCTCCTCCACTCTTTCCAAACAAAGAATGCCCTTTTTCACCACCTCCACTGCAACCACCCAGATCTAAACCAACATCATCTGGATTATTGCAACATCCTCTTACTTAGTCTCCTTCCTTCCAACCTTGTCCTTCTATGATTTATTCTCACAGTGATCTTTTAAGTCATGCATTTAATCAGGTCACCCCTCAGTGCAAAATCTTTTAATGGCTCCCAATTTGAAAGAAGGTAAGAAGGAAAGAAAGAAGAAAAGGCCAACATAGTGATGACCTCTAAGGCCCTTCATGATGATGGCCTGCTCCTATACCTTTGACCTTTTACTAATCTTCCCCTGACTCTCTCCACTCCAGCCATGGTTTCTCTATTAGAGAGCAAGCTAGGCATGACACTACCACAGCACTTTCATGTTTCTGCCTGAAAGTCTGTTCCCATAGAGGTCTCCAGGGCTCTCTCCCTTACCTGGCCCAGGTGCTCATGTGACACCTTCACAAAGAGTGGAATCTTCCATGACCACCATATCTAAAGGTCCCTCCTGCCTCCCGTCTACCCCTGACACCTCCTCTCCCTCTTCCTCACTTTAGTTTCTCCATAGCACTTACCACCACTTAACACAGTGTACATTTTATTTATTTACTTGTTTTCTGCCCCCACCCCCGTAGAATGTAAGCTCTATGAGGACAGGGGTTTTCGTGGGTTTCATTCACTGCTTTATGGCCAGGAGCTTTTGCCCATTCCATTCACTATTATATTTCCACCTAGAACTGTGATTGTCACAAGTTGGCCCTCTGATATTTAAAGAGAAAGAGAGAGAAGCCAATTTGAAGTTCCATGTAAGTTGCCATGTCTTACACTTCCTTTTCATAACCCTTGGTAGGGTCCAGAAAAAAGTATTTGTTGCCTGATTGTTGCTATGTTTGCATTCGCAAATATAAAAATATTAGGTCATTAAAATTGTTGGACATGTTAAATATAGACAGTGTTGATGAGATACTAAAAGATGTAACTATTTTTAAAAGATTTAAAAGCTATTTAAACTTAAACCCATAATCTCTGTTCAAGTATGAACAATTCTCAAAATCACCAAAAAGAGATAGTTTCTTAAGTGCTGCCAAAAAAGTGACACAAATGCCTACTCAAAAAAGAAGGGAAAGGAAATCTGTCATTTAAGGGATAAAATTACAACATATAAAATAAATTTCAGTGCCAAACCCCAACACAAGTATTTGAATTCTTTTCCCATTAGGTTGATAATTAAAATGGACAAAGTACTTTTATAAATCAACTCTGCCTTGCCAAGCAATGTCATTAGTGATGACGTAGCCAAATTGTTAGGGAATTAGGAAAACTGGGGGAATACAAAAAAGAGATGAGAAGTCTTTCCCTCCCCTGTCCTAAAAGAAAGTGGTGTGTACCCATGCTATGGACTGAGTGTTTGTTGTGTCCCCTGCCCCCCAAATTCATGTTAAAATCCTAACCCCTAATGCAATGGAATTAGGAGGTGGGGCCTTTGGGAGTTAATTTAGTTATGAGGGTGGGACCCTCATGAATGGGATTAGTGCCCTTATAAGAAGAAACAAGAAGGAGCTTTCTTCTCCTCTCCTTCTTCCTCCTCCTCCTTCTTCTCTCTGTCATGTGAGGATACAATAAGAAGGTGGCCATCTGCAAACCAGGAAGAGGACTCTCACCAGACACCAGATCTGCCAGTGCCTCGATCTTAGACTTCCCAGCTTCCAGAACTGTGAGAAATAAATGCCTGTTATTTAAACAACCCAGTTTATGGTAATTTGTTATAGCATCCTGAACTGATTAAGATACTCTGTCATCTCCCAAACAACTAGTATTTTACAACAGAGACTTACCAGTCAGTAAGTCTAAGAAATGGCTGGGAAGGTTAACTCTTTCTACACATCCAGAGTGTTGCCTATAAAACAGCAACAATTAAGTACAGACCAAATGCAAACTAGATTCTTTTTCACATAAGATGACTTGAAGGTTATGTAAAAGGCTGTATGGAGATCCTTCATCCAAAAAGTGATTGAGCATTCCAGAGGGGAAATACCATAACATGCCAAAATAAACCCTACCAAGTGGTTTTACAGCACTTATGTTCAGTCCTATAAAGAGCAACTCAGTCCTATGTGAGAGGACTCAGGTCTCTTCCAAAGTTCAATGAGCTGTTGCAGAACAGAACCAGAACATCTGTTCTGCTTTGTGAAATCTGTATAAAATTTCTATGTAGAATTCTTTTAACTTTATCTTTGCATCTTTAAAAATAGGAAAATAAACATTAAACACTAATTATCATCAAGCTGTGAGTTATAAAAAAAATTACTTTTAATTATTAGAAAAAATAGTGTTACATGCCAGGTAATGGCTACATAACTGGCATGAAAGTGGCAACAATTATAAGGAGCACTGCTCATTAACTAATCTGGTCATTTACTCTACAAACACTGAGTAGGGAGAGTCTGCTCATCAAATATCTAGTAAACATCCACTCTGTGCCAGGGCTTGCAATGAGTGATGAACTAAGGCATCATTTACATGTTGAGGGGAACAGGAAAGGTGGCCTCTAGAACTGGGGGGGGCAAAACTCAAAAGACTGGGAGGGCACACAGTGTAGTTCTGAATCCTCTCCAAGACAACTCAAGGAGGCTGAGGATCTACAAGATCTCAGAATCAAGTCAATATCGTAATACATCTTTTATCACTAGGGAAAAACATAGTGATCAACTGTTCATCAAATTTCAAAATGCAATTTGGAGTTTTAAAATATATATAATTAAATATATATGACTGACTCCAATTTTTTAAATGAGACAAGAAAAACTGAATAGGAATATTAATGTCTCATCAGAGGTAAGCTTGAATTCAAATGAGAGAAAAATTTGGATAATATTCTTAAACTTAAAATAAGGGTGGAGGATAGACAACCAAACATTTGAAACAATATAATATGTAAACTTAATTTAATTGTTGAAGAGAAATTATCAGATTTTAGCTTTTCTACCCTAACATTACCTAATAAATTATTTCTTTGCAAACATAAAGAAAAACAAACTCATAGCCCACTGTAAAATGTCTACTGTAGACTACCTGTAGGTTATCTGTAGAGATTCAGATTACTCTAGTTTCAGAGAAATCACCAAGTGCAACAATAACAACACGAAAAACAGCCAGTGGGAATCCTGACTCTTTCTGACCCAAGAGATTACAGATGACCACCCTGTAGTCCCCCACCCCCAAAAACCTCAGGAAGAAGAACTATTTCTGTAAGAGGAGGTCTAACCCAGACCTAGACATGCTATGCCCTGGACATATATACCTGCCTCCACTACTGCACCCATTCCTGCAGAACACCTCAGCTTTTAGCAGCTCCTCATCAAGCCAGGGGTGAATATGACAGAAGCCAAATAGAAAATCCAAGAATGATGTTGGAGAGGAGAGGGGTGATAAACATCTTCTGTAATCCTGAAGATGAGGGGAAGAATAGTGTATAGTCTGTATATATTCAGAATTCATCTTTTCATCTTTTTGTTACGTTCTGTGATTAATTGCTCTGCTTTAAACGCCTCTGTCAGAACAAAATCTAGGTCTTTTATAAATTGTTCTTTTCTGAAATATTATCCCCTCTATTAATATAAATGTTTTCATATTTTTTTATTGTGTGTGTGTAGTGTGTGCATACACTAGGGAAATTCATTAACTGCGTTTTGACTGCCTGTGACTTAATGTAGTCTAAAATATAAAAATAAAGGGAAAATGCATGACTTGCAGGTTTGCACTATCTTAACATGCACTTCTCTTCAAGTTGATGCAGGGATTTTCTAATAAGACATTTTTTATTAAAAGGTTTACGTACAACACAAAAACTCTTCTAGATGAGAGGCAAGGTGGCCACTAGGAAAAAAACAGGAAGAGAGACAAACTATCTAATTGTAGATTCACAGAATTTAAAACCCAGAAGGCCTCAAACATCAGCTAGTCCAATATTTTGTATTGCACAAAACACCGACCCTCGAGATAAGCCTCAAAATGAGTA
This sequence comes from Galeopterus variegatus, assembly GCF_000696425.1. Lineage (NCBI taxonomy): Eukaryota > Metazoa > Chordata > Mammalia > Dermoptera > Cynocephalidae > Galeopterus > Galeopterus variegatus. Next base: position 24,938 of record NW_007737117.1, read on the forward strand.
CTCTTGTCAAACAGTTTTGGGATTCACTGAATGTTATACCTCCTTTCAGATATTAAGGTGAATATTCAGTTACCAGTAGTCCTGAAAAGCCCTGCAATTCAAAAAACAAAGACGTTATTTAACCCATTGTTTCCAAAAATACTTGTGTTTATTTGATCATCACATCTTTTTTTCTTCCTGCAACATTCCACACAACCAGTGTCTTTCCTTGAACATCCTGTCCTGGAAGTGCTGATCTTTTATGACCATTTTACAAATGAGGAAACTGAAGGTCAAAGAAGTTAACTGGCTTGGCCAAAATCATATAACTAATTGGTGGTTGCTAATTCAGCAAATAGCATGATGAGTGTTTAGATAAGAGGGGAAATAAGCAAAGACTCCATTGACTTTCCTTTCCACGCACACCTTATCATGAAGAAGTTGCCTCTCTGGGTCCCCAGCTTGGACTCTCAGAGCCCTTACTTGGATTCTGAACTTTTACTTGCCTTTCTGGCCAATATGGTACCCAGCTTGGATTCATTCATTAATGAGCATGTCCTTCCCTTCAGGGAAGTGATCTACTGGATTCAAGAATTGACATACTGATTTGCCAAGGGAGTGGCTTTAAGAGTGGGAGTGGCAAGAATACAGGAGATAATTTAAGGCAGAAGGAGCTTTGTGGTTCTCCTCAAATTAATTTCTGTTTATTTTAGGGATTCCCCAGACAGGGAAGAGATCAGATAGGACTGGAAAGTTTTCTTAAATCGATTATAATGTAGGTGAGGTGATACCTTCCTTATTGTAAGCCATTTAGCTCCTTCTTCTCTACCTTCTTTTCTTTTCCACTTTCCATGTTCAATCTTATTCAGTACACTGCTTCTCTTGGAGAGATCTGAAACCTTCATGCAATGTCAGAACTGCCCAAGAGCTATAGGAAATAAGTTTACCCACTTTCCTGCAATGTCTTCTAGATGCTATAGCACTTTACGTTTATTGAATTGCATGGCTTAGCTGAAAATTACCGCTTCTAGCAAAGGTCTCTCCTAGATAGTTCTCAAACTGAGAAGAAAGTACCATTACAGACAGAATATTTCTTTAAAATACTATTCCAGTCTATGAGACATAGTCATATTGCCCTTCATTTAGAAAGCTGAGCTCTCTGAATAGCTTTGGTGGGAAAATATCTTTTGTGCCATGTTGGTTTTCACTTGCCTGGTTTGCCTATACCAAACAATGACAACACTGGCATCAGGAGGAGTTGAACTCAGAATTGGGTGGAGTTGATGCCGATCAAGCCACATCTCACCTGGAGCTCCTTAAAACAACATTTTAAGTCAGTTGGCTATGATTCTAATCTATGGCAATGAACAGGAAGAAGATCATTGGCCATTTGAGATTAAACAGATCTAGCCTCATCTACTTCTCTGTTTAAAAAACACCAGTCCTGGCTTCTCCCAGGATTGTTTTCTGGTTTTGTTTATTGATTTGCGCTTTATTTTTTTGTGTACTGTACTATGTTGTAAAAGGGATTTTAGCAGAGACTTTAGTCTTTGGGGCAAGAGGAGAGAACAGGAATGCTGGGCTGCTGATTTCAGGTGGAAAATCCGTCTTCACACCTTTGGACTATTTTCTCTCAACTCCAGTGTATAGAAAAACCACAGTACGACCTCAGAGCAGAGTATTAATGAAAAGCACAAAAAAAAGGAACTAAGTTCAGTGAGAGGTGGGGGAAGGAGGAAATTTTTCTTTTTAAAAATAATAACGCTTAGGACATTCGTTTTTCAGTTCAAGTGCTCCTCACCACTGTCTGTGTCTCCCAATACACAAACCCACCGCCACCTTTTTCTCTTGTTTTCTCTCTCCCATCCTTCCCCATCTCCTCAGTTAAGTGTTTCCTTCCCTTGTGCCCCTGTCTGGTGACCCTCTGCCTCCCTCCTCTCTTTTTCCCTTTGGCAGCTGCAATACACCGTGTTAGTTTGAGGAAATAAGTCTAGCAAAGCCTTGCCTTCCATGCCCAGTGTCTTCCTGGCTCTGGGAGGGAAAGATCTGTCTTTGGGATGCTTTCTGGTCTTTTCTTCCTGTTCATCTTTCTCTTCCCCAGCATACCCTTCCCCGACCACCTTGTTTTCTGTTCTTTTTTTATTAGAAATCCCCAAGTGAATTTTGTTAACGTAGGGCTGGAACAGATGCTAAAAGATCTTTCTCTTCCCCAGCATACCCTTCCCCGCCCACCTTGTTTTCTGTTCTTTTTTTTATTAGAAATCCCCAAGTGAATTTTGTTAACGTAGGGCTGGAACAGATGCTAAAAGCTCTCCAGGATTTTGTTTTTGTTTTTGTTTTAAATTTTGTGGTTCCTTCTCTTTCCACCCCCTCCCATGTGTAAAACGTTCTTTGTAACCTCCATTAAATTTGGTACAAAACCACTTGCAGAGCTGTGGTGTCAGAAAAATAAAATATATTGTTTCTTACAAAAAACAAAAAGAAAGCACCCAGTCCTAACCATGTGCATTACTACCTTCTATGAACAAACTGCCATATGCGAGACCATTCATGAAAGAGTTTTTCAATAGCTTAGAACAGTGTACATCTCCATCTATATATAGCAAGTTTGCTATATTATCCTCTATTTTATTATATTAAGATAAGGATCAAACCCTCTCCACATATGCTATATGCGTAACTAAGTAACCACCATGTGACCTAAAGAAAAAGAATACTATTAAAGTAGTAAAAAAAAAATAAACATGAATAATTAAATCTGGGTGACTGGAATGTGAATGATTATTCTATTACTTGAACATTTCCAATTTTTTAAAATAGAAATTACCTACACACTTTTAAAAGCTTTGTATGAAAGTGTGATGCAGCAAGATTTTGATTTCTTCTCTCCAAGATACGAAAAATTCTAAGAAATTAAATGTATTCCACATGGATGATCAAGTCAAAAAAAAAAAACTATCTAGCAAGAAAAGAACAAATTCTGGGAAGATGTGCTATATCTTTTAAATTATTTATTATAGATCTCATGCTCTTAGAAGCCAAGAACTCTTGTCTGTTTAACTTAGTTTGGTCTGTATACCAAAATTTTGCCACACTTCAGTTAATCAAAACTATTTTATTAGATCAGCATTAATGGGAAGTTTTAATTGTCAAAAAATATATGTTGGTTCCTATTCATCTGCAAATTTAAAGTTTAATTACTGCAGCCCCTTGCTTTTATAGTTGAAGCAAATGATGCCTGTCTAAAGGTCAGCCAGCTAGTTAATGGTAGCCAGTTAAACTGGAGGAAACTAAATAACTAAATAACTTGCCCAAGGTCACAGGAGGGGGCAGAATTACAACGCAGGAGAGCTCAGACCCCCAGCCTTCACTCTACACTGCCTCTAAGGCCGATGGAAAAATCCAAGGCCAATGGAAAATTAACATAGTCTCTCACAAGCAGGTAGTTTTGTAGATGAAAAGCCATGCAAATAAAAGGTGGAAGCTAATAAATGCTATTATTATAAGTGCAAGTAAATGTATACATTATCAAAATTGCTTTAACGGCATAAAGCAACTATTTCTAGATGTCTTGATGGAGACTTAAATAATGTGCACATTTGCTAATTTATTATACTATTTGGTACTAAAAAGGAAAAAAAGATGAAAATAATGTAATATTTATTTCTTCTGCTTTTTAGGGCTTAAAAATATTAAGAAATGTATTTTTGAAAATGTTCACCCAAAATCCTACCACTCAAACACATTAACTGTATTGTTATTTAATCATTTGGAATGCTTAAAGATACTTAAGTAGCATTCATGATTTCAAAAAAAAAGGCAGAGATAGTAGGACAATCCTGGGTTTAAGAATTGTTACATATAGGGCTTCTAAAAGGTCTATCAATAGATGAAGATTTTATACTCAATACTTTCATTTTGCCTAACCCATTATGTGGTAATTATTCATGCATATACCTAAACATTTTCTTACCCTATTTTTAATTTTACTCTGTATCCTCTTGGCAAAAGAGAGTAAGGATGAGCAAGTGGGAATGCAGGTCAGGAGATGGGGTATTACAAAGTCTTTGAGCTTATTACTTTCTACTAAAATCCCTTGTTTTCAAATATCAACACGTTTCTAGTTTGTTTTTTATTTTCATAAAAAAAAAAAAAAAAAAAAAACCCAGATCCACTCTATCTGTAACTGTGTGCATAAGGATTTGACTTTGGCTATTTGTCTACCTCTTCTATTGTAGCAACCTGATAAGGGTAAAAATGTCATAGTAACCCGTTACAACTATGATTGGTTGACTGGGAGAAAACTAAAATTACCTGATGGGGACATCATGCTTGGGGTTTTTCTGAGGGCCATAATTCTGGAAACTGGGCACATCCCTTATGGGACCCTGGAAGCTTTGTCTATGGAATTGTTACAAGAGATACTGGCTCCTGGGGCCATGAGGTTTCTAAGCTAGAACGGCTCCCATACCTGTCCAATAAGGATCTCACCTCCTCACACCTGAGCAGTGCTACATGCTGTGCCCCAAGGACTTCCTAAAAGAGGAAGCAAGTGAGAATTCCTGCCCTATAGCCTTGCAGTTATAGGTAGCCTATGGCTTGGCCTATGGAAGTCTTGGAGTCAGATTAGTTATCATAAGAAGACTCTCTAGTAAGCAGTAACCTTCATAATATATAGAAAAGGGTCCTACCTCTTGAACCTTTAACTTTTCAAGCCAGAGTTCTTATCTTTATATTCTGTCATCAGGTAATAGCTGCTTCCCCCAAGTCCTCACTCACAATCCCGGGCACTGATTTGATCAGTTGAGTGCTCTAATCTGATTGTTTCATATCTGTCTTTTTTAAGGAATGACAATAAGAGTTGCATGCTATAAAATATAAAGCAGGTTTTATATAAAAATAAGATAAAATCTTCTGTTCTTCCACTAAGATTTTTTCTGACAATACCAAGTATATTATTGAACATTTTGACCACAGTATTTTATTAAGCTGATGTTGGAGAACAATATACAATAATTCCTAGATCCTTTCTGGGGATCTAATGTTAATATTTGTCTTTCTGTGCAGACTGCTATAACAAAATACCTTAGACTGGGTAATTTACAAACAGCAGAAATTTATCGCCCACAATTTTGGAGCCTGGGCATTCCCAAGAACAAGGCACCAGCAGATTCAGTGCCTCATGAGGGCTCATTCTGTTTCAGAGGTGGTGCCTTGTTACTGTGTCTTCACATGGCAGAAGGGGAAAGGCAGCTCCCTTCAACCTCTTTTATAAGGGCACTAATCCCACTCATGAGGACTCTGCCCAAAGGTCCTCACCTCTTAACACTATCACACTGGGTATTAGGTTCCAACACATGAATTGTGGTGTGGGGGACACCAATATTCAGACCATAGCAATATTCAGTAAAATATATTGTTGATATTTAATAGTTTGGGGTATAAACTTCTCCCCTGCAAAGATTCCCGCTTACCAAGAAGGCCCAGAGCTAACTGGGATCATATACACTGGGGTCCACAGTGGGGGAAAAATGTGGTAAACCCAAGCCAATGCCAGAGAGGTAAAATCCAGAGTCAATGAAAGAAACAAAACACCAGTCCCAAAACAGAAACAAAATGAAATAAGAGATGGATGCAAATGGCAGGACCTGGATCAAAAGAATAATCTAGAGGATCTTAGATGACCAACCCAAATCACTTTTGTGGCCTAGGAATTATATGATTCAAGGAATGTCAGGATGACTTACAGATACACAGTTAAATCAAGACATGAGCAAATCATATGACCTCAGAGGATAAAGTAGGCCCTAGGAACTCTCTTTATTTCAAATTTCTAAGAGCATATGAGAGCTTTCAGTCTTTTTATTCAATTCAGAACATTCAACAGTATTTACTGAGAGACTTCTCTGTGTCTGGCACCAAGCCAAGCATTGTGTAGTAAAAAGAGAAAGAAATAGATTTGGTCCCTGTCCTCATGGGGCTTACAGTCTAGAAAGGAATCGGCAATGCTTCCATAATTTGGATATTCTAATAGTTGTGGATAAATGGGATCCCTTTTGATTTCCTAGTTCTATCAAAGAAAGCACAGGTGTTCATCTTCAATCACACTTTTTCCTAATACCAAATAAAAAAAAAAAACTCATTTCAACATGCTGCCCTTTATATACGGGGATTCAGGATTCAGGGGAAAAAACAGGCAAAATTTTCAAGTACACATTTTCAAAAGACATGGAAGTGATCATCAAATAAGCCTTTCTTTATAGTAAGACTACATGAAATCTGAAATTATGATACTAAATCTTATTTTCATAACATTTTTTCTTATAAGAGCAATACATGTTCATTGTAGCAACTGTAGAGTGTACTGAAGTAAAAAAGACAATAAAAATCACTTGCAATCCCATAATACCCAGAGATAGTCACTGTTAATATTTTGATGTATTTCTTTCCATATAGATAGAATA